>NW_022297063.1:2841-10407 GCF_002776525.5 Piliocolobus tephrosceles
ATGACATTCAGAAAACATGAAAATAAATCTGCCCACCCTTCTAACTTGTAGGTCATTGATGATGCTTTTCATCCCAGGATCCCCTGTCCATGAGAGTAGTTTTGTCTTGCCCGTGGTGATATAATTGTTAGTCTTTTCGTTTCCATCTCCCTTGTTGTTGGGGATGTTTCCTGTGATTACCATCATGTGGATATTAAGCTCTGCCCCATTAACATTTTTATGACATCGAATGGTTAGGGATCTGTACAGAATCCACAGGCCTTCCATTAATTCAAGGCGTCAAAGTAGGAGGTGACAAAGTCCCTTGTCTGCCCAGAGGGGCTCCAGCCTCTCAGGATGGTATGGGCTGGCTCACTTCCTGAGTGCTGGCCATCTCCCAGGTCCTGGCTATGTCTTTGAGGCACACCTCAGAGAGATTTAGCAGTTGCTGCTTCTGACACTGGATCCTAGGGCTGACCTGGTAGCCACAGCCTCACTGTTGACAGCCTGGGATGTAGATAAGATAGGATTCTTTCTCCCACCTTGTACATAACTCTTAGTATGTGGGGTGCTGCACTTTTTGAAACCTCCATGTCATTTCACAGCTTCCTCGAGCGGTGGAATGGTAGGAACCATGACCCCTGTTCAGAGGGGACCATGGTCCCCAAATGGCTCTTGGGCATGTGGACTGTGGGCTGTGCTAGCCATGAAGTGGGCAGGTGACCATGACACAGGCTTACAGAGCAGAACTTGAAGGCTCTGCTGTTTTCTGTACCAAAGTACTAATGCTTTTTTTTTTTTTTTTTCAAATTTTTTTGGAGATGGAATTTCTGTCTGTCACCCAGGCTGGAGTGCAATGGTGAGATCTCAGCTCACTGCAACCTCCACCTTCCAGGTTCAAGTGATTCTCCTGCCTCAGTCTCCTGAGTAGCTGGGATTACAGGTGCCTGCCACCATGCCTGGCTAATTTTTGCATTTTTAGTAGATATGGTCTCACCATGTTGGTCCAGGCTGATCTCAAACTGTTGACCTCAGGCAATCCACCTGCCTCAGACTCCCAAAGTGCTGAGATTATAGGTGTGAGCCACCACACCTGGCACTATTTGTTTTTTTAATCAAGAAAAAAATTAATTCTAAAATATACATAAAATGTACTGTCTTAACCAAGTGTACAGTCAGTAAACTACATTCACGTTGTTGTGCATCCCATCTCCAGAATGCTTTTCACCTTGCAAAACTGAAACTGAATCAGCTAGGCTATGGGAGCCTCACATCTGTAACCCCAGCACTTAGGGAGGCCAAGGAGGGAAGGATTGTTCAAGGCTGGGAGTTTGAGACCAGCCTGGCCAACATAGATCCCTATCTCTTTAGTGAAAAAAAAAAGAAACCGAACCATTAAACAATTCCCCACCCAGCCCCTGGCAACAACTATTCCGCTATGTATTTGACTCCTTTATTTAGAATGTTTATCTGCAGCAAACAGTACTTATTTGTGTGTGACTAGCCTGTTTCACTTAGCATGATGGACTCAAGTTTAATCCATGTTACAGCATGTATCAGAATGTCCTTCCCTTTTATGGCTGAGTAGTGTTTCATTATGTGGATGTAACACGTTGTGTTTATCCTCTCATCTCTCAGTAGACACTTCAGTTACTTTTTCTTTGAGATAGGGTCTCATTTTGTTGCCCAGGCTGGAGTGTAGTAGTGCAATCTCAGCTCACTGTAGCCTCAAACTCCTGGGAATAAGCGATCCTCCCACGTCAGACCCCAAAGTAGCTGGGACTATAGGTGTGTCCCACCACACCCAGCTAATTTTTGTATTTTCTAGAGACAGGTTTTCATTATGTTGGTCAGACCTGTCTTGAAATCCTGGCCTTAGGTGACCCACTTGCCTCCATCTCCCAAAGTGCTGGGATGGCAGGCATGGGCCACCACACCTGCTGGCTGCCTTTTTACTTTGTCAATAGTATCTTTTGATGCTCAAGAGTGTTGATTTTGATGAAGTCTAGTCTATTTTTTCCCTTCATTGCCTGTGCTTTGGGCATATCTAATTAATCATTGCCTAATCCAGTGTTATGAAGCTTTCTCCCATGTTTTCTTCTGAGAGTTTATGGTTTTAGTTCTTATCCTTGAGTCACTTACTTAGTTTTTGGTGATGGTGTGAAGGAAGGGCCCAGCTTCATTGTTCTGCATGTGGCCGTTCTGTGTTCCCAGCTCTCTTGTTGGCAGTATTGTCCTTTCTCCACTGAATGGTCTTGGCACCATTGTTGGGAATAATTTGACTAGCTAATGCTTTTTGCGGTTTTTGTTGAAATGTGGCTTCACCAGTATTCCTTGGAGATGTGCCAAAAACTGCAGTCCCCTCCTGCCAAGGTATGTTTCCACAATTTTTCTTCCCATCTCCTGCTTCTGACTCTGCTCACCCTACTGCTTCTTATCCTGCCTTTGAGTGAAGTTTGCACAGGCTGGTGGCGAGAATAGAAACCCACCACCCACCCCTCACTCAGAAGTCAAACAACAGGTGGCCATAGTTTTCTAGTTCCTGGTTCCGGGGGGGGACCGGAGTGTTGCACTGTGATGTGTGGATACTTGAAGCCTGGAGGTCTGGCCTCTCCGGAAACCCCTCCTTGGCAGGGAAACAGATGAGGTTGTGGTGCTCTTGCTCTCGGGTCAGGGAGCTGTGACGTCTCTGGGAGCCATGTTCTCCTGTCTCCTGACAAAGAGTTCCTTTGTGTTTTCCCATGGTTGCCTGGGGCAGACCCCTGCTCGCTATGGTGACCTTGAGCGTCCTTTGCCTGTCCACCCCACTCCCCCCGCCTCCCCCAGAGCATGAGCAAGAGCCCTTCTCATGGTGGGTGGGGGCTGGTGCCCTCTTGTATGAGGCCTGGTCTGCCTCCTCTCCCTCCGCCTCACCTCTCCCCACTCCCTTTCTGGGCTGCACACTGCTGCCAGATGCATGGAGGTGGTGGAGGCCCTGGGTCGCTCCTGCTGTTGCAGTCCCCAGAGCTAGCACCCCCCCGGACTAGTCAGAGTGACAAAGCAGCTGGGGATTGTAGATCTCCAGTCTATCACCCACCATGGAGTGGCTTGACTCATGCACATCTGGGACCCTGCCTGAGGTGGCATCAGCCACGTAGTCTGGTGCCTACGGTGTCTCCATCACTGTGCTTGGGAAACTTTAGCTTTGTCACTGACAAAATTCTTCAGGGCTTCCTCCAGAATGAAGGCTCTGTGGATGATGGGAGTTAAATTTCAGAGGAGCATGCTATCACTCTTCCTCTGGTTCTGGGGAAGAGCTGTGGGTCTTCTGCCACAGTCTCTGCAGCCCATTCCCTGGCCTCAGGCTTTGCTGTGTGGAGGCTATCTCAGAGTACAGGGTTCTCCAAATCCTCACCCTCAGCATCACATGAGAGGAAAAGAGGGAAAAGCTGAGGACCCCATTTTGGGCCTCCTGAGTCACAAAGCACCCTTCCTGCTTCCAGCACAGACTTGCTTCATGTGCCTGGCCAGCACTTGGGGCCTGCTTATTCCCAGGGTGTCCTCCTGTGGGCTCTGGGATGCTCTCAGTGCTCCAGCATGTGCTCATAGCTTAGAAGCGGGAGGAGCCGCTGCACTGCATTGTGTTCCTGTTGCTCCATCAGCCTTCTGAGCAAGTGGAAACACACCTACATTCCAGGGCCAGCCAGAAAGGCTCTTCTGGGCTGTCATCTGTGAAGATTCCGTGTCCTCACAGGTCAGGGGGAAGAGCAAGTGGCTGTCCCTGTAGAGAGCAAGAGACGCCTTTCCATTCCCTACGTTCACTTACTCTTGGCCAGACCTTGGGGTGGGTGGGCCCTGCTCAGAATGACTTGCAGTGGCAGAACCAAGTACCCAGAGATGCTCCAATCTTTGCCTCTTCCAGTTGAGGTAAAACACAAAACGTGAGAAAACTGGATGGGTCAGAGCTGGGAAAAGGCAGCTACGGAGGTCCGTGTCCTCCAAGGCCTCTTGCCACTTGCCCGGACCTGTGCTGCACTTGCCATGCAGAAATTCCTGCCCATCCCTCCTAGTACTTATTTTCAGATGCAAGAAGGGAGGCTCCTGGGGGTATCTTCCTCACCCAGGTTGAGTCCAGAATGTGTGCTTGCTGCCCAATGGCCCTGTGGGCAGTAAGGATGGCCATGGTGCTGCAGGCCACTGTGTTCCTGCAGGCGAGGGCAGAGACCACACTGGGGAATTGTGTCTGATTCTTCCCTGAGCCCCAGGTCTGACACAGGAAGGTTATGGAGAAAAGCACCTCCCTGCCCCGCTCCTTCACTCTCTGCTGTCTTGGTGTCTTAGCAGGTGTATTCTGATTTCTCCTGACGTGGAGCACAGTAGGCATGCTCCTTGGGCAGGAGTCTTGGTGCTCTCTGGGCAGGATGTGTGCCAGGCTGGCTTGGCTGTGCTGAAGTAGTGATTTGGCAGACCATGGCGCTGTGGGGTGTGGAGGTTGGAGGATCCTCACTGGGGTCCAGCTCAGCCTCAGGTTCCCGCTGCCTCTCGGTGTGTATGACTGTGGCCATATCCTTGGGGGCTCCTGCTTTTGGAAGCCCATGGTGTCTGGAGGGTGGGAGTACCTGGTGCAGTAGGAGAGGCTGCCTCCAGGAGTCAGAGCTGATACGCACACCTCCTCAGCTGACCTCCAGACTGTGGGGATGGAGGGGAAGAGCTGGTGGCCTGGGCCTGTGCTCATCTCTGTGCTACCCTTGGGGACCTGTCCTCCTCCTTAGTTTTTAGAAAACCACTCATGGTGGGAATGTTGATTGGGTTTCCGACACATAGCAATTCATCATGTCTTGTACCAATTTGGTAAATTTCTCAAAACAACCCAGGGAAGTCCAGTCAATTGACCCATGTGTCTTTTCTGGCAGTCTTCCTCCTGGAACACACTTCACTGGTTTCTTTTCTGAGCCTCAGGATCTGAGGTCTTTGTGGCTAGCAGCATGTCCCAGCATGAGTCCTGGGCTTTTGGAGCACTGTGGTGTGCACGTGCTACACAGTGTGGCCTCAGAGTCGCTGGGGAGAGTGGGTCCCATCTGGAAGGGTAGTAAGTCGCGCCCTTCCAATGAACTGGAAAGGTGTTTGGGCCCCAGCGACAGTGGCCACCCAGGTGACCTAGGTCTATTCACCTAGGTCTCCAAGTCCAAGTAGAGTGCAGCCACAGCCTTGGCCTGCCTGTGGGGGGCGGATGGGGGAGCTGCCCTGACCCGTGGCTGCTGGGACTGCGATTATTTGGATTGTGACTACCCTTTTGTTTTTCCTCCTCACTTATGGGCTCGTCCCCATTGCTTTCTCTATTTCCCCTTCCCATATATGATCCCCTCTCTCCCCTTCCCTACTCCATCCTCTTGTTCTCTGCTTTTGTCTTCCAGCTTCTGTTCATTCTCTTAGCTGCAGATTCTGCACTACTGTCTCCAGATCCCTGCACAGCCCTACCCAACCCAGCCTCCAGGCTCTCCACACCTACCAAGTATTAGCTGTGCTCCTTCCTTCCTTTCCTCCTGCCCAGAATGCATGTCTGTGCCTGGCAAAGCAAGGGCCAGGCTGCAGGTGACTCAGAGGCTAGTTCCAGAAAGAATGAAGCCCCTGTGTTGTGGGGAGGCAACCTCCAGCTGGCCCTGGCCCCTGGCTTTGCAGACTAGCCTGTTTTGGGTGGGGGTGTGGCTATGAGATGGAAGGTTATATGGGGCCCTGGCTGGCCAGTGCAGATGTCACAAACTCTCTGGCGTTGGAGGCCCTGTGCTTGGCCTTGAAGAGCTGGAGTCATCAGACCTCTGCAGTGCTCAGGTTTACCCCCACTCTGCAGTGTTTGGCACTTCGGAAGATCCAGAGGCCTGGGACTTCTGGGTGGTGTGGTTTGTGCCTTCTTCAGAAGTGTCTGTCACCCAGCCTGGAGGTGCTGTCACCCACAGCCTGCGTGTGAGGCACTGGGGTGGGAAGAACCTGGGGCTTGACCCTATAGCCCACAGAGGCTGTCAGTACTTGACAGCCCAGCTGGGGTGTGCCAGCCTTCACCTGGGGAGCCCTAGTCATTCATACACACACCTCCAGGGACAATGAGAGTACGTGGTGACCTCATAGAGATTGGGACTGCATAGGCAGAAATGACAATTGCATTGATGGATCTGAGGTCAGCGAAGCTTAGTTCAGACCTGTAGGGGACTTCAGGGATGGCAGAATTAGTCTGTGAGAGCTGGAGATGAGCTGTGCTCGCAGCCCCGCATCTGTCCCTTTCACCTGGGGAGGAGCACACCAGTGAACGGGAATTTGAGCACAAGATGAGAAAATGTGTTGGCCCCCAAGTGCCGGCGGGCTGGCATGGTGGCCACACCACACGGGGACACCTCCATTATGCACGAGCCACTGCAAAGGGAAGGACCTGAGGGCTTGGGCCAGGGAGAGAAGACAGTGTCTAGGAAGCTTGTGACAAACCCCATGGCAGGAAGGTTGACCAGGAAGGCCCAGGAGGGTTTGCTGAGGTGCTGTGAGGCTCAGCCCAGTGGGAAATGGTGGGGCTTTGGGGACACATCCTTAAGAAGCAAGCAGGTGTGACTGTGGCCAGGGACTCCATGGGGAACATGGCCCAGGAGGGATGCAGAGCTGAGGGAGAAGTTTGGCTCTGCAAACCTGTAAGAAAATAGCCTGAGAGAGTTCCATGTGACTGCCGGGGCAGAGGCAGGCTCAGGGGTAGACAGTGAGCCCCCCCAGACCCTTTGGAAGGACTAGGTGAGGTAAGGCAAGTGCGCCAGCAAGGGAAGGCAAGTTTCTAGTTCCCATGTGGAGGCTGTCCCCTCCCCTAAGCTGCAGGGAGAATGTCCAGATTCAGGATCCCAGTCCAGGATCAGAGGGAGGGTCAGGGGTGAAACTGGAGGAGAGGAACCCTGGTCTAAGTTCCTACCCAGCTGGTGCCCTTGTAGTCGGGCGGTATAGGTATGGCTATTTCATGTTTTTCTCCTTTATTATTCTTTTTCCTTTTTTGAGAGGTCTCCCTCTGTCACCCAGGCTGGAGTGCAGTGACACATCTTGGCTTATTGCAACCTCCACCTCCTGGGTCCAAGCAGTTCTCCCGCTTCAGCCTCTTGAGTATCCGAGTACATGCGCATGCCACCACACCAGGCTAATTTTTGTATTTTTAGTAGACACAAGTTTTCAACTTTTTGGCCAGGCTGGTCTCAAACTCCTGACCTCAAGTGATCTGCCTGCCTCAGCCTCCCAAAGTGCTGGGATTGCCAGCGTGAACGACCGTGCCCAGCTATTCCTTCCAAAACAATGTAAATTTATTGCCCCAACACTTGAAGATACAGATAACTAGAAGTAAACAGTCTGGCATGGTGGCTCATGCCTGTAATTCCAGTGCTTTGGGAGGCTGAAGCAGGCAGATTTCTTGAACTCAGGAGTTTGAAGCCAGTCTGAGCAACAAGGGCAAGACCTGTCTCTACAAAAAAAAAAAAATTATCCGAATGTGGTGGTGTGTGCCTGTTACCAGCTACCCCAGAGGCTGAAGTGCAAGGATCCCTTGAGACCAGGAGGCAGAGGCTATGATGAGCCAAGATCACACCACCGCAC
>NW_022297066.1:0-5566 GCF_002776525.5 Piliocolobus tephrosceles
AATTCTCAATAAATACTAAGGGAACTCAGAGGCCTGTGCCAGTGTGGATCCTCTGAAAACACAGCACTGGTCCCCTGGGTCCCGCTTTTCTTTCTCTATACTTTGTCTCTGTGTATTATTTCCTTTTCTCAAGTCTCTCGTCCCACCTAACGAGAAGCACCCACAGGTGTGGAGGGGCAGGCCACCCCTTCATGTCAGTTACTCAAGATGAGCACAATATCAACCCTAAAATTCCACAAATTTACATTCCAGTGCCCAATCCTACTCATTTTGTCTCATGATATGCTGACATCAAATTTTCTCTCCCATAATGTACACATAAATCCTTTTGCTGTAAGTATATATAAATAAAGAACATCTTAACTGTTACAAGCTAAAACCTTTGTTAAGCTGAGGTGTCAGATCGGAAATACTTGGAAGACTTCTGCTTTAAAGAACTCAGGTGATGATGCTCTCACACACTAGCTGTCATCTTAGAACACAGAGACACAGAAGGGATGAGAGGTGACTCATAGCCTCAGACTCCCTTCAGGAGGAACTTCGAGACTCTTCAATAGAACAAGAGGGCTTATAGCCCCTAATGTCTAACGAAAAACTTCACTCTTGCAAAATACACACACACACACACACACACACACACACACACACACAATCTCGCAGTGATAGGAGACACCTACTAGGCCATGTATTTTTTGCTGGTAGTCCATCCTTCCAGCATATAAATATCCTTGTTAAGTGTTTCTGCCTCCAGGATAAAATGGCATATCCCAGTTGTCATAGAAACCAGAATGTCAGCAAAGCATTTTCCTTAACGTTAGCTTTCTCAGGAAACCAGAAAATACACCTACATCGTCAGAAGTAGAGCACTGATACTGAGCTCAGTTATTTCCCCATGGCCAATCCAATGAATAGATGAATGAATGAAACATTAGCAATAATACCCAAAATTCTTAATGAAATAGGCATTTGGGGAAAGGGAACTTTTTACACAAGGGATTAGGGAAGAAGTAAAAGAGGGTTAAGAAGCTTGGTTCTCCTGTTAGAGACAGACTGAAGTTCCAGTTCCTGTTACACATCATCTTTCAGCCTTCCAGAACACAAAAGGCTGGGTACATGTGTGTGGGCCAGGTACCTTAGTGCAGGAGGGAGCCTGTGGATTGTTGGTCTCTAAAATAACCTATGAAGGAGAAAACATAGGAAGAATGGAAGGCAAATCAGAAACTCAGGTTTTGCCAGGGCCAAAGGAAGTTGGGCCTATATTTGGACAAATGTGTATTTGAAGTGTTGCAGGGACAAAATGGTTCCTGAGAAAGGAAACACCTTCCACAAAGTATCCCGTGCCCTAGGGCAATAGGAAGCTAAAGCTGAGTATCTCATATTTGAAAATCTGTTCTGCCCAAGTAATGTTGAAACCACACTGCCAGTGGATAATACGCTTTGAGGGAGTTCCATTACAAATATGTTAAGATTTTTAAAAATTCAGTCAGGTTGGTGAGGACCACACAAAGCCATCATCAGGACATACAAGTACACACAGGTTCTGTCATGCACAGTCATTCACATTGAGGAGACAGCTGCACTATGATGTGTCACTTTCTCCTATAATTAGCTTAGAGGCCATGACTGTGTGCCCAGTCCTGGCCAGTAACATGCAGATAACAGGTCCTCAGGTGGGGTGGCATGCAGTTCTGACTTCCACTGTTTCTTGGTTTCCCTGGTTTAAGAACTCCCACTGTGGCCTCTTATTTTTAGACACCAAGATGACGTCACTGAACACAAAGTTGACAAGTGATGCAGAGAATCAGTTCTCATGCACTGCTCTGAGCCAGCTCCAGAACACGACTGGACCTGTGAACTAGAGCAAAACAAAGTCATCCCACTCTATATGGACGCTGCAAAAAAAAAAAAAAAAAAAAAAAGGGCCATGTTGGATTAGATATATACCTGTGTGCAAACTGCATGAAAAGAATGATTCCACAGGTTCTTAGGGCAGAGGAAATGGAGGTAGATATCAGCACCTGCAATCTAACTTATCTAATTTCTCAGGAAAAGCAAATAGTGGGGTGTTTTTATGCTCAATCCTTTTAATTCAAAGACACTTTCAAGAAGACAGATGGGGGTTTGAGTTTGAGTTGTGCCACTCACAGCTGTGCAACTTTTAACATGCTGCTAAACCTCCCTGTCCTATAGTCTGCATTTAGGTCGCAGAAAATTGAATATTTTGTTTTGGAAAATATAGTTATTTTTCACAAAGCAAGTATTTTTAAATTTAAATATGAAATAGGTTTAACATTGTTATTTTAATGAATAAATATATTTAAAATGGCATAGCATTACTTTCTAATTTTCAAATATCAGCAGAAATAGCCACATAAACAAAAGCTTTAGACAGTCTTCTCAACAAAATGTTTCCGAACAACTATTCTCATAGAATTCAGGAAGGTGGCCTTAAGTCAGCTTCATACAGTCTCGTGAGCTGACTTTCAAATCTTCAACTCTCTCCTGCACCATTTCTGTCCGAAAAGCATAATCCAGTAATGAGTCACAATGAGAAGTTCAGTCTGCATTGTCGGGTGACAAAAAATCAGATGGTGGACCTCACATCTGATACAGGGACCTCACTGTATCCCTCACATCTCCTAGACATTGTATCCTTCAATGCGTACCATCCTTTAATGTACTTTTCTCATGCAACTTAACGTCATTCCATACCATTACATAGCATTCTCTCTCATTATCATCCCATTGCATAGATGGATCTATGTATGTCTGTATTGTATCTGTGCTGTATCACAAATATCTTCTTCAAAACATTCCTTCTGAGGAATCACAGGAGTATAGAAAAGTGCCACCTGCTGAGCAGAGCTTGTGTTCTGCACAATGACAGTGAAAGGAAAGCACACCAAGGACACTTAGGCCACCAGGGACAAAGTTCACATGCAAGAATCTCCAGCCCATGGAGAGTCTATCATCACCTAATGACAAGGCTAGTCTATATGTCTGCATGTGTTCACCTCAGAAGAGTGTGCTGTGTTACACAAGGGCAGTACTGTTTTCATCTCTTCTTTTCTCCATATCATAAGAATCCTCCTTGAAAATTCTAACAATTGGTTTAAAGGTTCAGTGTGAATATGTGCATCTAGTTTTTTAGTTTTTTATTCTGCCCATACATATACTTTATGAATCATATGAATTACCTTTTAAAACAAGTGCATAGCACAGTTGTCCCAGCCTTCAGAATTCTCACTGTCTACATCTGAGTGTGAATCACATTGATAGAGCATGCCCCAACAACCCCCCCAAAATAATTTGAGTTGTTGTTCTCAAGAAAGGAATATATTCTTAAGGTAAATAATAAGAAAATACCTTCAACAAAAAACATTAAGCTGCTCTGTCACTTCATTCCTTGGCTCCTTCGCAATATGTCCTCTATTGCTAAATTCATATTTACTTTTAGAACAATCGGATGATTTTTGGATACTGGGTATGACCCAACTAGTTTTGATCAATACTGATTTCTCAGAGAACCTTCGGTTTACACAAGTGTCCAATACTTCAATTTATCCTTGAAAAATAATTCTAAGCCTGCAAGTTTAAAAATCACAATCCAGTTAACAAAGGGTAACTATTACTACTGGGAATTATCCATATTCTAAATTCACAGTCTATTGAGGATGATCAAGCAATGATCTTCCCAAATAAATATTTTATATTTTCTAAGATATCTTTATGACATTGAATTGTGCCACATTGTTCTTTGGATGAAAAATGAAATGCCTATAAAATAAATTAGGCTTATGGCCATGTGAATTCCATGTTTTATCAATAATTAATTTGGAAGTTAGACATGAATAACCCCTTTCCCTAAGTAGTGGCTTTGAACAATTCTACAGGGAGAAAAAAAAAACCTCTAGGTCAGGAGTTTCCTTAGATAATGGCAAGTGTTAAAATGAACATGTCTACAAAACGTGTCAAAGACTCGGCAATAGGAACAAGAGTTAAGCTGGGGTGCTTTCAGTGGAATACTGATCATTGACTACTGGGACTTCTGGAGATGATCTTTAGCTATATAGGTAAACCTCTTTCATTGTTTTTGATTGATTAGTCTACTTTACCCGTCGATAGGGATAGAGAAGTTCACTTGAAGAAAACTGACACCACCACCAGAGTTTCCTGTCCATTCCAACTTAAACCATCTTTATTCTGTGTGATGCACACATGTTTTGTCCTACAGAGACTAAAATCAGTAATTCAAATTATTATTTGAAATGGTTAAAATAGTTTTTCTATTATCAACTACTGACTTTAAAGTGTTGAGTCCATACCCTTGTCTTGTTCTTAACGTTAGAAAAAAAGGTTTCAGTCTGTCTTCACTAAGTCTAATGATAACTGTGGGTTTTCCATAGATGCCCCTTGTCAGGTTAAGAAAAATTGCGTATTATTTCTAGTTTAGTTGGGTGTTATTACGAAATAACAAGATAGACTGAAAAATTTTAACATAGAAAGAAAATATTGGGGAACAATATCAGGTTTCAGACCAATATACTCAATACAGTACTGCCTAACTTATGTGAAACCCCAATCAATTTAGAACACCATTTTATGTCATTTTTGCTTGGAACAGAAAGATATGTGTGAATGCTTAGGGGGAAAAAACTGTTGTAAGTGCCATTTCCAAAGCCAATGAAGTGGAATTCATGTGGAAACAGAAAACGAACAAAAAAACCCCCAAAAAACAAAAAACACCACTACAACAGGATAAGAGCCAGTTATGAGTGAGGACTTTCAGCTTTACTATTAAAATACACTGTAATGTTTCAAAAGATGTGTGGGCAGTGATTTTGCAAATGCACCTAAACAAAATATCCTAAAAACACAAGGAGACACAAAAAGATATATTGGGTCTAAATGAAGGCAAAAAATACAAATGGAGCTATAACAGTAGTAGACAAATTAAAATTCAAGGGGAAGCCTTGGAAAAAACTTGCAGAGATATTTCATATGGATCCAAATTTGTATTCACTGAGAAAACTCTTCTGAAAGAACAGCAAATAAATTTTACCACATCAAAGGGGTTAATCTAGAAACTCCATACCAATTGCTGAAATCAAGAATCTATTCACATTAGAAACAGTGAAAGAAGAAATAATAAAATGCCTGTATAGGTGAAATAATATAGAAATGCAGAAAAGACTTACAGGACACAATGGAATTTCAAAGAGATCTGTAACTGTTAGATTTCTAGGAGACTAAGGAGACAGATTGGAGAAGGAGTTACATTGGAAAAGAAAATGTGGGAGATACCAACAACAGGTAAAAGAAGTAGTCGCAAAAAGCAAAGACAGGATCCAAGCAGAAACGCATGTATACCAGGAAGGCCAAAGGCAGGATTCAGTCTAGAGAAAACACCAGGTTTTCCAGACTATGGATTGCATGGAGGGAATTAGAAGCATAGGCTTGGTATATGTACATAGGCCTAAGGAGAAGAGTCATGGCACAAAAATTAGGAGTGCTGGAAGGAATTCCCATACCCAGAGTAGGGCAAAAGAAAGGAAGATCTGAGGGT
>NW_022297067.1:0-7848 GCF_002776525.5 Piliocolobus tephrosceles
TGATAGTTTGCTAAGAATGATGGTTTCCAGCTGCATCCATGTCCCTACAAAGGATGCAAACTCATCGTTTTTTATGGCTGCATAGTATTCCATGGTGTATATGTGCCACATTTTCTTAATCCAGTCTGTCACTGATGGACATTTGGGTTGATTCCAAGGGCAGGATTTTTAACCGTCAAGCTTCTTTCAGGTACTTGTTTAACAAAGACACATCCTGCACAGCCCAATATCCTTTTAACCTTAAATCACCTTCGCACATGTCTCTTGCAAGGACAAAGTTGGGGGTAGGGTCACAGATTAACAGCATCTCAAATACAGAACTAAATGGAGTCTCTTATGTCTACTTCCTTCTATATAGACACGGTAACAAGCTGATCTCTTTCTTTTCCCCACACTGGCACACGAATTAAGAAAAGTTTTCTCTTTAAAAGACAAATTTCCTGTCATACTGTGACTAATTAAAATATGTAAATGGCTTCCCTTTATCATATAAATACAAGGTACAAGCTCATTACAAACATCAGGTTCTGATTTTTTTTCACATTTTAGGAAATAGATGTTGCTAATGCTATACTTATTTCTGTATTTATTATGTTTCAAGAGAAATGTACTGCATCTAAAATACTTACTGTTGCATTCTTTGTTGGGATATGTGCTTTCAAAAGAAGCAGGTTCTAGGTAAAGGATATATAAGTCTCTAGGCTTCAAATCCTATGCTCTATGATGTTGGCATGCTGCGATCCCCATTTTGCTTTTACCAACCTGCTCCCTGTTGGGCTCTACAATTTGGGCTCATCAGAGGGAGACAGAAAGTGTGCAGGAAGAAGAAGCAGGATGTACATTAATCTCTGTTCTTGTTTCTTTCAGTGTCATCCCAGTGAAAGCTCTAGACAAAAACAAGGCCATGTGATCTCAGTGGTGGCAGATCATTCATAATATAGGTTTTGTCCAAACTCCAAGGACTGCCCATGTCTGGCCCTGTCAGCGAGACCAGCACTAGCACACTAGTGAACTATTTCTCTCCTCTGACCTCTGCGTCTCAGCCTTGAGGGTGGCCTCATTCAAGATCTTGATATATAAATGATGAATTGATGGGTGCTGACGAGTTGATGGGTGCAGCACACCAACATGGCACAAGTATACATATGTAACAAACCTGCACATTATGTACATGTACCCTAGAATTTAAAGTATAATAATAATAAAAAAAAGATCTTGATGTTCTGGCATGAGCAGAGATCAAGTCACTATCATCATGGGGAAGTGTCTCATGTTTTAGGGGTATATTCTATGACCTTTAGAAACCACTTCTAACCAGGCAGCCTCCATTCCTCAGAAGCATGTGTCCCAGCTCTGATAATCTTCTCATCCAAGCTTATTGGTTTTAAGGACTAGCATATCTTCCCTAAGTTTCATCCAGACCTAGAAGTGCTTGCTCCTTTCTACCATTGTTCTCTTTTTGTTACCTCATTGCACCCTATTTGCCTCTTTCAGCTTCCAAATAATACCATAAAGTTCTTTCTGATTTAAAAAAGGAGGACCCTGCCTAGTAAACATGTTTGTTTTTCTCTCTTCTCTTTTAGAGTTTCCTTTTGACTTTAGTTTCTAGGAGTTTTACATAGTGAGCATAGGTGTGTGTATGTGTTGGAGTGTGTGTTTTGTGAGCACAAAGAAAGCAACTACAGCAAAATGGTACCACAAGGAAGAGCATATAAAGAAATATCTTTGAAAAGATATTAGACTGATACTTTATATTTATTGAAGGAAATATTTATTATAACATTGTCTCTGCATGTGTGAATGTTATACTTGGGGGAATTTTTAGAACGCCTTGAATATTTCACTTGATATTTTTCATTATTTTGTTCCTTTCATTATGCTACTCTTCAGGCTATCTCCTGGGACTACAATTGTGTATCTCTTATGTGGTTAGGTATATAAGTTTTAATAATGAAGATTTTCTTTGATCAATATAAAATATCAGCCTAAGGACTTTCAAAAATATTTTCCTCTTTATGGTCCCATTTTGCTATGGTTGCTTTGTTTTTGTTCACTTATATTCAACATTTCATGTCATATCTCCTTAGTGTCTCTATTAAAGAATACTTAGGTATACATGTATGTGTAAATGCAGCCTTATGTAATCTTTTACAATATGATGGGGAAAGTCAAGCCCACGTTCACTATCCACTTCCATCCTTGTTCCACTTTTGTTTCATGTGTATTCATGCCATCAGATTTCTGTTTACTGTTCAAGGTATTGTCTCATTTTCATCTTAATTTAAGCATCAGAGCATTGTGCTCCATGTGTGTACATGCTTTACATAACCTGCATCATTTTTACTGCATTGGTCTCTAATCTGATTATTTTAACCTAAATTTTTTTCTATGTCAGCGCATTTAGATCTGTATCACCCTTTGTAATAAAGAACACACAATTGTTGGCTTAGACAAGAGATTTTCAGTCTGTCTCATGGATAGCACCTTGGTTTTATACAATTTAATTGTTGTCTATTTTTTTTTTTTTTTTTTTTTTTTGAGGCGGAGTCTTGCTCTGTCGCCCGGACTGGAGTGCAGCGGCCGGATCTCGGCTCACTGCAAGCTCCGCCTCCCGGGTTTACGCCATTCTCCTGCTTCAGCCTCCCGAGTAGCTGGGACTACAGGCGCCCGCCACCTCGCCCGGCTAGTTTTTGTATTTTTAGTAGAGACGGGGTTTCACCGTGTTAGCCAGGATGGTCTCGATCTCCTGACCTCGTGATCCACCCGTCTCGGCCTCCCAAAGTGCTGGGATTACAGGCTTGAGCCACCGCGCCCGGCCAATTGTTGTCTATTATGAACTACCATGCTATGACTTATTTTATGAACACAGACAACTCCTTATTTTTGTGCAAAACTCAGGGAAATCAATAGGTCCTGAAAGACACACATTGTTCGCTCACCTGGATGTTAGTAATTATGGATGTCTCACCTTCAGAAAAAGAAGTTACCCTAACCTTTTAACCCAAAACACTGTGTGTGATATTATTATAGTTACAAGTGGATATTGAACACCTCTTCTGTGGTAGGGTAATGGAGACTGAAGGGTTAAAAGAGCACCTTTGAAAGAAAGCTTCCTGGAATGGAGAAACAATCTTAGTTTGCAGAGGAATGGGCTTTAAAAGGGAAAATATTCACTTTCGTCTTAAAATTTTGCCCTAAAGATAAACCATGAATGTTGTACAGTTCTTTTCTGAAGTACTCATGTTTTTCCTTTACTTAGTAGGAGTTTGTTCTCAAAGATGTACCTGAAGAATAGGTTCTGTGACTGAATGTTTAGAGAAATATTGGGACTCAGAGCTTCAATACTGAAAATCTGGTAATTTGAATGTGTGTATGTATATTACGGTCCTATGATATAATTTGGAAAGTGAGAAGCAATTCTAATTTTTTTATTGCTAAGTAAAAAACTGAGGACAACTTCATGAGTTATCAGTTTGTAATAGTTGCCATTTAAATATTATTTACAAAAGCAATATTCCTCCAATTAGGTGTGACTCCTCTGAAGAAATATATGAAGCCAGAGAACAACATAGGAGAAAAAATTTAAAAGATATAAGTTCTTACCCATGTTTAAAAAACTCACCATTAACCCAATGAAATCCTTAAAGCCTCTTTAAAAGGATGTGTGAAAATGTGTGCTAAAATGAATCTGGACATGAAAAGGTGCAATAATAGATGAGAATGTATTTTCTTTATAAAAATATTTTTGTAGTTGTGCTTTTATTATGATAAAGGGAACTTCCAACACATATTTTATGAAAATACATTTTTGGAGGCTTTAACCTGGAGCTTGCAAGAAGCTCTAGTAAATGCCTAGTGGTTATAGGGAATGAGCATTGGGATTAAAATGAGAGAAAATGAATTGCTGCCTGTGGGTAATGGTGTGGTGGGGTTTATATCAAGAAAAGTACCCTCATTTTGGAAGGATTTCTTGCCTAGAATTATGTTCTTTTTCTACCAGAAGTGATTTAAACCCTCACTCGGGAAAGGGGTTAACAAAATAGAGCTTCCAAAATATTTCCTCCAAAATTCAGTGCTCTTTACTAAGCAAACAAAATTTATTTCCAACTAATTATTTTGCTCTTCAACTAAAGAGCAAATATCATAGAACATAAGTTAATGGTGAATTCAAAAATTAAACTACTCAATTTGAAACATTTATTTCTTGATGATCTAAAATTGACTATGATGTTACGAATTTCAGAGTTGCCAATTATGGTATGTCCCTTTTATTTTAATATTATTGCTTTGACACTTTTCAGACAATGTGTTGTTCAATTCTAAACTGAGATATTGGATACACTTTTATACCAATGGTCTTCTGAAAAATTGAACTTATTTTAAAAGTTAGTGTGGTGTTGTTCAATGTTCTATTAGTATGGTATTATTATTGATTTGCAAAAGAGGATGAATATTTTATTTTATATCTTCATTTTTCACTCTGTGTGTCCATATCTGTATATCTGTCTCCCTAGAGGAAGAGAAGAGAGAGGAATTCCTCCTAGTACAAAATATAAAAAGAAAAATATCTGCAAGTTTATATATAAGAGACAAAAGCACATAGAGAGGGAACAGCTTAACATTTTTATTTAACATACTTCCCTCTGTTTCTCTCACATATGTATTAGTTTTGTAATCAGAAAAAAACCTTAATTGACATTTTGGTTACATATTGAAAATACTCTGATAAAGGATTTCACACATAAAAAGATGCAAGCAAATGTGAATATCAATAAATACAAAAACACAATTTAAAATGCCTTTTGGATATTTTGTATAACATATGTAGAACTAAATAAAAATTCTGGGGTATGTGAACTCATATCTTTATTATACATGTTCCTGGGTGATTGGTATACTTGTGCTTAATATATTTCTTTGGTTTGAGTTTTAAACACTTCACTTTTCCAAGAGGTTTCAGGTAATAAGTAAATAGTGAAGCTGAACATAATGTTAATACTGGAAACAGAACCATTTACAGAAATGTGTACAGGCAGTGATCATGGAATATATGCATCAATATCAGGACTCTTGTGGAATGCAGTATGTGTGTTTATGTTGGGTTGTTGGGGGTCATATTTGTTTGGGGGATGATCAATCTGGTTTTGCATGAAAGGCTTACAAGTCAGGCTGAGAGGAGACTGAAGTGACTGAGTCACAGGTTATTTACATTTTTATTGTGTTCTCAGATAGCATCTGTAGCTTAATAACTGACTTGTTTCTGAATTCTCCAAAGCATAGGCATCCAAACCTGTATGATTATGAGCTTCTGTCCAAGAAAAAGGAATGCACGCATTATTGCCAACATATGTATGTGCAAATGTCATTACATATTGCTTATTAGATATATAAGCATGTGTAAATAAACATGTACATATACATATTTATGATGAAAATTATTGTTAAACTATGAGACATATAATTTGAAGTCAATAATAGTTTTCTGTTATCAACAACTAACTTTAAAGTGTCAAGAATCCACACTCTTGTCTTTTTCTTAATGTTAAGAAAAAAGGTTTCAGTATGTCTCCACTAAGTCTAATGTTAACTGCTGGTTTTCCTAGGATGCCCCTTATCATGTTAAGGAAAATTGCCTCTTAGACCTAGTTTAGTTCAGTGTTATTATTAAATAATAAGGTAGACTGAAAGGTATTAATACAGAAAGAAAATATTAGGGGAGAATATCAGGTTTTAGACGAATATACTCACAGTCTTGCCCAACTTACATGAAACTCCCATCAACTTGGAACACCATTTTATGCAGTTTTCACTTCAAACAGGAAAACACGTGAACCCTTAGGGGAAAAATACAATCTGTTCTAAGTGTCATTTCTAAGGTGATGAAATGGAATTCATATGAAAATAGAAAAACAAAACAAAACAAAACAAAATAGGATCATAGCCAGTAATGAGTGATGACTTTCAGCTTTACTATTCCAATGCACTGTAATGTTTCAAAAGATGTGTGGGCAGTTATTTTACAAATGTGCCTAAACAAAGTATCCTAAAAACACAAGGAGACATAAAAAGATATATTGGTCCTAAATGAAGGCAAAAAATACAAGTGGAGCTTCAATAACAGTAGACAAATTAAAATTTGAGGGTAAGCTTTGGAAACAACTTGCAGAGATATTTCATATGGATCCAAATTTGTATTCACTGAGAAAACTTTTCTGAAAGAACAGCAAATAAATTTTATCATATCAGAGGGGTAACTCCCACCCCAATTGCTAAAATCAAGAATCTATTGAGATTAGACACAGTGAAAGAAGAAATAATAAAATGTCTGTGTCAATGAAATCATAGAGAAAACGCAGAAAAGACAGGATACAATGTAATTTCAAAGAGATCTGTAACTGTTAGATTTCTAGAAGGCTAAGGAGACAAACTGGGGAAGAAGTAACATTGGAAGAGAAAATGTGGGAGATACCAACAGCAGATACAAGTAGTCGCTAAAAGCAAAGGCAGGAATGATATGTTTTGACTCTGTGTCTCCACCCAAAGCTAATCTTGTAGCTCCCATAATTCCCACAAGTTGTGGGAGGGGTCCTGTGGGAAATGACTGAATCATGGGGATAGGCCTTTCCCATGCTGTTCTGTTTTTTTTTTTTTGAGACGGAGTCTTGCTCTGTCGCCGGAGCTGGAGTGCAGTGGCCAGATCTCAGCTCACTGCAAGCTCCGCCTCCCGGGTTTACGCCATTCTCCTGCCTCAGCCTCCGGAGTAGCTGGGACTACAGGCGCCCGCCACCTCGCCCGGCTAGTTTTTTGTATTTTTAGTAGAGACGGGGTTTCACCGTGTTAGCCAGGATGGTCTCGATCTCCTGACCTCGTGATCCGCCCGTCTCGGCCTCCCAAAGTGCTGGGATTACAGGCTTGAGCCACCGCGCCCGGCCTCCCATGCTGTTCTGATAGTGAATGGGTCTCACAGGAACTGATGGCTTTAAAAACGGGAGTTTCGGACGGGCGCGGTGGCTCATGCGTGTAATCCCAGCACTTTGGGAGGCCAAGGCGGGCAGATCACGAGGTCAGGATATCAAGACCATCCTGGCTAACACGGTGAAACCCCGTCTCTACTAAAAAATACAGAAAATTAGACGGGCATGATGGCGGGCGCCTGTAATCCCAGCTACTCGGGAGACTGAGGCAGGAGATTGGCATGAACCCGGGGGAGGCGGAGCTTGCAGTGAGCGGAGACTGCGCCACTGCACTCCACCCTCGGTGACAGAGCGAGACTCTGTCTCAAAAACAAACAAACAAACAAACAAACAAACAAACAAAAACACAGGAGTTTCTCTGCACAAGCTCTACCTTTGCCTGCTGCCATCCACGTAAGATATGACTTGCTCCTCATTGCCTTCTACCAGGATTGTGAGGCTTCCCTAGCCATGTGGAACTGTTAAGTCCAATAAAATTCTTTCTTTTGTAAATTATCCAGTATCAGGTATGTCTTTATCAGCAGCTTGAAAACGGAATAATAAACGTATCCAGCCAGAAACACATGGACTGCAGGCAGGGTGAAGCATGCTGTCTGTCTAGAAAAAAAAACCCCAGATATTCAAGACTGTGGATTGCATAGAGGGAATTGGTTACATAGGCCTGGGATATGTACATACAGGCAGGTTGAAGCATGGTTTCTGTCCAGAAAAAAAAAACAGATATTCAAGACTGTGCATTGCATAGAGGGAATTGGTTACATAGGCTTGGGATATATACATAGGCCTAAGGAGAAGAGTCATGGCACAAAAATTGGGAGTGCTGGAAAGAATTCCCATACCCAGAGTAGGGCAAAAGAAAGGAAGATCTGAGGGT
>NW_022297068.1:0-350 GCF_002776525.5 Piliocolobus tephrosceles
TTATAAATTATGCTACTACAAAGACACATGCACACGTATGTTTATTGCGGCACTATTCACAATAGCAAAGACTTGGAATCAAACCAAATGTCCATCAGTGACAGACTGGATTAAGAAAATGTGGCACATATACATCATGGAATACTATGCAGCCATAAAAAGGATGAGTTTGCGTCCTTTGTAGGGACATGAATGCAGCTGGAAACCATCATTCTTAGCAAACTATCACAAGAAGGGAAAACCAAACACCGCATGTTCTCACTCATAGGTGGGAACTGAACAATGAGCTCACTTGGACTCGGGAACGAGAACATCACACAATGGGGCCTATCATGGGGAGGGGGGAGGGG
>NW_022297068.1:450-3223 GCF_002776525.5 Piliocolobus tephrosceles
TGGGGCCTATCATGGGGAGGGGGGAGGGGGGAGGGATTGCATTGGGGAGTTATACCTGATATAAATGATGAATTGATGGGTGCTGACGAGCTGATGGGTGAAGCACACCAACATGGCACATGTATACATATGTATCAAACCTGCATGTTATGCACATGTACCCTAGAACTTAAAGTATAATAAAAAAAAGAAAATTAAAAAAAAAAAAAAAGAGTTGTCCCAAATGTCCTTTCTCAGGTTCCACAGAAACAGTGACTTCAAACTGCTCAATCCAAAGAATGATTTAACTCTATGAGATGAATACACATATCATAAAGCAGATGCTTCGATAGCTTCTCTCCAGTGTTCATCGCAAGACATTTCGTTTCTCACCACAAGCCTCCAGGTGCCACTTAATATCCCTTCACAGATTCCGCAAAGACAGAGTTTCCAAACTGGGCAACATACTGTAAGCCTTAACACTCTGAAATGAATGCACATGTCGGAGAGGAGTTTCTTAGAATGCTTCTTTCTGGGTTTTATTTCCGAAATTTTCACTCTTCACCAGAGTCTTCAATGGGTTGCAAAATATCACTTTTTTAGTTTTGTGGGAACAGTGTCCAAACACTGCCTTATGAGTAAAGAGGTATAACTCCCTGATTGGAATGCGCACATCACACAGCAGTTTCTCAGAAAGCTTCTCTGCAGTTTTTATCTGAAGATAACTCCTATTTACCCACAGGCCTGAATGTGCTCCCGAATGTCCCTTCACGAATCTGTACATGACGCAATTTCACAACAACGTAATAGAAAGAAAGTTTTATCTATGTAAGACGAATAGACATATCTATCACAAAGCAGTTTCACAGAAAGCTTCTTTTCAGTATTTGTCTGAGGAAATTTCTAATTTTAATTTCTAATTTCTAATTTTCTAATTTTTGCCAGAGGATGTTTCCTTGTTCATACTAGCCATCCATATACTCCCGAATGTCCCCTGGCAACTTTTTCTCCAAGCGGGATTCCCCAATTCTCTATGAGAAGAAAAGTATAACTTTGTGAGCGGAATGCACACATCACAAAGCAGCTCCTCGGAAATCTTCTCTCCAGCTGGTATCTGAAGATATTTCCATTTTCACTGTAAGCCTCAAAGCGCTCCCGATTATCCCTTAGCTGACTAAACAAAAGCAGTGTTAGTATACTGCTCAATTAAAACGAAGCTTAACTGTATGAGTGGACTTCACATGACCTAGAGCAGTTTAACAGAAAGTTTCCTTCTGGTTTTTATTGGTGGATATTTCTTTTTCAGCATATTCTTAAGAGCGTTCCCAAACGTCCTTTCTCAGTTTCCACAGAAACAGTGATTTCAAACTGTTCAATCCAAAGAATGATTAAACTCTATGAGATGAATACACACAACACTAAACAGTTGCTCCGAAAACTTCTCTCCAGTTTTCATCTGAAGACGTTTGCTTTCTCACCACAAGCCTCCAGGTGCCACTTAATATCCCTTCAAAGATTCCTCAAAAACAGAGTTTCCAAGCTGGCAATGTAGGGTAAGCTTTAACTCTCTGAAATGAATGCACACGTCAGAGAGCAGTTTCTTGGAACCTTTTTCTAGGTTATATTTCAGGATATTTCACTTTTCCCCATAGTCTTCAATGAGCTGCAAAATATCACTTTTTCAGTTTTACAGGAGCAGAGTGTAAACAGTGCCTTATGAGAAACTAGGCATAGCTCCCTGAGTGAAATGCAAATATCACAAAGCCGTTTCACAGAAATCTTCTTTCCAGTTTTTTTTCTGATGATATCTCCTATTTCCCCTCAGGCCCAAACGTGCTCCTGAATGTTCCTTCGTGAATCTGTCCACATCGCAGTTTCAAATCTGCTTAACAGAAAGAAAGTTTTATCTATGTGAGATGAATAGACATATCTATCATAAAGAAGATTTACAGAAAGTTTCTTTCCAGTTTTCGTCTGAGGATATTTCCTTTTTCACTATAGACGTCCATATACTCCCGAATGCCCCTGGTAATGTTTTCTCCAAACGGGATTATGCAATCCTCTATGAGAAGAAAAGTATAATTTTGTGAGTGGAATGCACACATCACTAAGCAGCTCCTCAGAAATCTACTCTATAGTATCTATCTGATGGTATTTCCGTTTTCACTGGAAGCCTCAAACCTCTCCTGAGCATCACTTCGTGGACTAAAGTAAAACATTGTTAGAATACTGCTAAATGAAAACAGAAGCTTCACTGTGTGAGTGTAATTCTCAAGACCTAGGGCAGTTTCACATAAAGTTTCTTTCTGGTTTGTATCGGAGAGTATTACTTTCTCAGCATATTCTTAAAAGCGTTCCCAAATGTCCTTTCTCAGCTTCCACAGAAACAGTGATTTCAAACTGCTCAATCCAAAGAATCATTTAACTGTATGAGATGAATGCACACATCACAATGCAGTTGCTCTGAAAGCTTCTCTCCAGTTTTCATCAGGAAACATTTCCTTTCTCACCACAAGCCTCCGGGAGGCACTTCATATCCCTTCACAGATTCCTCAAAGACAGAGTTTCCAAACTGTGCAACGCAGTGTAAGTTTTAACTCTCTGAAAGGAATGCACACGTCAGAGTGCAATTTCTTGGAACGTTTCTTTTTGGGTTTTATCTCAGAATACTTCTCTTTTCCTGATAGACTTCAATGCACTGCAAAATTTCACTTCTTCAGTTTTACAGGAACAGGGTTCAAACACTACCTTATGATAAAAGAAGTATAACTCCCTAATTGAAATGCTCACATCA
>NW_022297069.1:0-1400 GCF_002776525.5 Piliocolobus tephrosceles
ATAAATATATGTATAATATTTTTTTTTTTTTTTTATCTTTATAAATCCAATATATTTTTAATAATGACCACACTGATGTGTGCTTCTGTTGCATAAATTGTGTTTTTAATATTTTATGCAACTTTAATTATATATTTTTATAAATATATTTATTCTTATGTCTTCAACAACTTAATCTGCATCTTCAATCGCTATGTACATTATGAACATTACTTACTGCAATCGACATTGCGTTATATCACATAAAATAAAATTTTTTTCTTTTATAGCTTTTTTTAATAAATAAAAGTAAAAAGTTCTCAACTTTAATAATGCGTCATTTTATTTCTTCATATAATATTATTATAAATATTAGATCAAAACTTTTTTTTTTAAAAGTTCAGTTAATTCTGATGCTTCTCGAAATGCATTAAAGCTTTGTTAACCTTTTTATTATATGCTTGCGACTCATAATTTACTAGTATAGATATATCAAGCTATACACTGATATGAAACATAATATATATGTTGGTTCTCTAAATGATCACTTACAACATAACCATCCCTGACACCATCAAAATATGTGCAACATTCCAAATAAATGTAAACAAATAATATACTAAATATTGCTAAATTCATTGTAATTAATATTAAAATGTTACAAACTAATTTTTGTTATTTTAACAAAACACAAAGTATATTTAAAGTATATTAATACTTTTTATTATTATTTATCTTAAGCTAAAATGTATTAATAATTTAAAAAAAAAAAAATAGTCTTATATAGTTCGCAGTAGAGCACTTTTTTCTGTTTGGTTAGCATCTCCATCCTGTACAATACCTGTGTTATTAAAACGAATAATATATAAAAATATATTATTAAAAAAAAAAAATTGAATAACTTAAAAAAAACTTTTAAAATTGTAAAATTATGAAGAGTTCTATTAATTAACTACCCATACACCCTAGTTAAGTTAAGTGTACTACTGCCATCTTCTAAGGGATTTCATTCTGCCATACTGTTCACTTATACTTTTCCGATTGTATAAATGAATTAAAATAAAATTTATATAAAATTGAAAAATTCTTTTATTTAATATACGTTTTATACAAAACTATCAAATATTTGTATATATTCAGTTACAGGATAAAATTTTTTAAATTAAAAATATGATACAAACAATAAATACAAATGTACATATATTTTGTTATGATATATTTCAAATTATAACATCTGAAACACGCTTTCTAATAAATAAATATTTTTTAATTATATGGATAGTTTATAATGCGCTTTTATACTTTTTTTTTTTTTTTTTTTTTTTTTTGATTATTAATGTGCAAGCAATTTTTTTAATACGTGTCAAAAACGACAATCATGAAGTATTAAAAATAACGTTTACAAACTGGTGAACTTACAA
>NW_022297073.1:0-4500 GCF_002776525.5 Piliocolobus tephrosceles
AATAATGTTTTGTGTACAAATTTCAATAATGTTCTGTGTATAAGTTTTGAACTTCTTTTGTTAATTTATTCCTAAGTACAAGTATTGTTATGCTATTTTAAGTTGAATTTTTTGCTTAATTTTATTCAGATTTGTTTATTGCAAGTCTATAAAATACAACTTTTGTTGTACATTGGTTTTGTATTGTACAATGTTGGTAAAGTGTCTTGTTAGTGATAGTTCTAGTTCTAGTGTAGTCCCTCAATGTCCAAGGGGAATTGATTCTAGGACCCCTCACAGGTATCAAAATTCTCAAATGCTTAATTTTCTTACATAAAATGGGGTTATATAATCTACATACATCCTTCTGAATGCTTCAAACCATCTCTAAATTACTTATAATACGTGATACAATGTAAATGCTATGTAAATAGTTGTCATACGGTATTTGTTTTATTTATATTATTTTTATTTTTTTAATATTGCTTTATTTTTGATCCGCAATTGGTTGAATTTGTGGATGTAGTTTTGATCCGCAATTGGTTGAATTTGTGGATGTGAAACCCATAAATATGGGGGGGTCTACTGTAGTTTTTTGTGGATTCCTTAGGATTTTCTATACACAAGGTTATATCATGTAAAAGTAGATATAGTTTTACTTCTTCCTTAACAAAAGTAGATATAGTTTTACTTCTTTCTTAACAATCTGAATGTCTTTTATTTCTTTATCTTGCCTAATTGCCCTGGACAGAAACCCTAGCACATACGTGAATAGAATGGTCAGAGCAAAACATTCTTGCCTTTTTTTTTTTTTTTTTTTTTTTTTTTTTTGAGACAGTGAAGTTTCACTCTTGTTGCCCAGGCTAATTGTTTGTATTTTTAGTAGAGACGGGGTGTCACCATGTTATCCAGGCTGGTCTTGAACTCCTGACCTCAGGTGATCTGCCCACCTTGGCCTCCCAAAGTGCTGGTATTACAAGTGTGAGCCACCGCAGCTGGCCAGCACTTTTTTTTTTTTTGAGCACTATGAATGGTGTCATCCTCCACTTTTCTAGCCTCCATGACCTCTTTGTGGCCTTCATGATGAGAAATCACTTTTGTCTTACAACAGATACCTTATACATAAATAACCTCCCTCTTGCTGCTTTCCTGATTTTTAATGGAAGCAAATTCATCAATATAATTCCAAAGGTTACTTCTTTCCTTATCTTGTTGCCAAGTAAGAGAAATCCATGTTGGGCAATTTCTCTTGACCAACTGAACAATCTTAAATTAATTTTTAATTAATTTTAGCATATGGAAACTGCTTTCTTTTTTTTTTTTTTTTTTTTTTTTTTTTTTTTTTTTGAGACGGAGTCTCGCTCTGTGGCCCAGGCTGGAGTGCAGTGGCCGGATCTCAGCTCACTGCAAGCTCCGCCTCCCGGGTTCCCGCCATTCTCCTGCCTCAGCCTCCTGAGTAGCTGGGACTACAGGCGCCCGCCACTGCGCCCGGCTAATTTTTTGTATTTTTAGTAGAGACGGGGTTTCACTGTGGTCTCGATCTCCTGACCTTGTGATCCGCCCGCCTCGGCCTCCCAAAGTGCTGGGATTACAGGCGTGAGCCACCGCGCCCGGCTCGGATTTTCTTAATCATTCTGTCTCCTCAGCCTGAAATACTTCCCGCACTTTTGAAGTCAAATCATAGCCTTCCTTCAAGGATATGCTCAAATGCTGTATTTTTAGGTAGAAGTCTTCTCCGATCCTTTGACACAGAATACCCTTCTTCTCTGTTCCCTTCTGTATTTTGCTTGTGCCTGTATTTTGTATTTAGTTATTTTGCACTAAATTACATCTTAGTAATACGTGTATATGTCTATTTCTTTCAATAGAGGGCAAGTTACATGAAATTTTACTTAATAACTCATTTATTTTCTTTCTTTCCATTTCTTCCTTTCAGAGACTCTCAAAATTTTCTGCACATGACAGAGATTCATTAATTAAATTGAAAGAAGAAACAACTTGTTCATTTGATACATATGATCAACATATTGCTGTTTATTGAGCATACCGAATGTTGTTCAAATGGTTCATTAAGAGAATAGTCAAGGAACAACATGAAAACACTAGTCAGAATGAAGTGTATATAATGCAATTTGACAAATATATATTGATCAAGAGGTTCATATCACTGTTACTGAGTGAAATAAATATAAAGGAGAGAGATGAAGTCTATTTTCTCAGTAAACTAATGACATAGCTTACACAAGTATAAAATTAACTCTAATACTTGTTGAACAGTCGTAATACAGGCTGAAGCAATGAGCTTTAGCCACTTAAATTAAGGAGCCTATTGGCAAAGAATTATAAAATAGTTCATTAAAGAGGTGACATCTGAGCTTGAGCTTAAATAGGGAAATATGTTTTCAATGAATGACTGGGAGTTGTGGAGATATTCCAGGAAAGACCTTAGCATAAGTAAGATTTATAGTCAGGAAAAGTGTTGGCTTCTTTAAAACAATACACTCTATGACTTAACAAGGCCTTAGAATGACTCAGGTAGAGCAGCAGGGGTGGTGGAGTTAAAGTAGAATCTGTAGGTTAGAAACATTGAAGAAATTTTTGATGGCATGTTACAAGTCTATGTACCACATATCACTACGTTGTTAACATATATTAATATAACATAATGTATCATTATGTTATCAATGTATTCATATGGCATATATCATATATATGTATATATTATAGATGAGAACATATTACAAAAGTAATCATTATAATTGGGGCTTCACTTAGCAAGTTTAACCTTGCAGAATTATACAGCAAAAGAGAGAAGTGATAAGAACAGATAAAAGCCTACTGTAATATTTCAGGTGAATATGCATGAAGACCTGAACTATTGCAGTTTTAATACATATGGAAAAAGATGAAAGTAAAAAGATATGGGGAACATTATAGACATAATTATATATATAAATTGAAACCATTGAAAGCAGAGAGTTAAGACAAATTCAAAGATAACTACATTTTCAAGTAGGAGGGAATAGTAGCACATTAGGAGAAATAACTTCTCCGGTCTCATTTGTAAAATAATAGTATGCACCTGCCAGCATTAGTGTACTGACATATATGTATTTAGCATGTACTGAGGGATTTAAATCCCTCAGTAAACATTAACTATGATTCTATTAAGTGGTCCATAAAATGATCTAGTATTAATGTCATTATGGACAATAAAATGTGACTCTAAAACAACTTTATTATCTTTTTGTTTATAAGAATAATGAAAAGTTATTAAAAATTCAAACACTACAGACACATATGGTCTATGTACTTGCAAACAATGGAGAAAACAAATTATTCGAGTTTGGTACTTATGTCTAAAACTTTTTCTATTCCTGTAATAATGAATTATTATTATTATTTATATTTGAAAAATATTGAGATTATTCTATGCAACTTCATTCTTTTCACATAGCAGAATGTTTGGGGGCTTTTTCCAGAAAAGAACACATAGTAGTTTTGTATTCTTTTTAATGAGATGACTCACTTTATTACATTAATGTGCCATATAGAATCTAAGAGGACATCAGGAAAACTAGGTGGCAATTCAGGCCCACCAGAGCATAAGGCACTTTTGTGTACGTTAGAAAATGTACCCCCTACAGGTGGCTACGTCCTCCCGTGCGTGTCTGGATTATCAAACCCTGAACTAGATTTCAGCTCGCACTGGCCCCCCTGCTGGAAATTTGTAGGAGAGAATAATCTATACAATCATTAACAAAGCCCTGTGGAAATGCCAAAGGGATATCTGAAATCTTTTGTGGGGCTCAGAGTAGTGCATACGCCTTGAACTATAGATTTTAGTTTCTTTTCTACAGAAGTCATGGTTGAATTCCTAGATGTCTGGGAAGAATAGATGAGGGATCTATGAAAGAGATGATATAAAGAAAAGATATTAGGAGGTGATAACTCCAAAACCCATCTGTGAGAATAAGACAAGTGGTAGGTGTGTGTGTGGAGAGAGAGAGAGAGAGCCTCTCTCCATATATAATAATGCTATATAGATGAGAGAATAAAGTCTATTAAAATGATATAATGATGATAGAATAAACTGTATAGTCTTTTCAGATTCTACATATGCATATATGTGTATGTATGAATATACCAAGATTATCATTCACAATCTAAATCTCTTTTCTTAATTCTCTGTTCTGAATTTGGGAATTGAATGAATTCAGAAAAAAACATTTGGATAAGGTTTTATATCTAAACGGTCATTATAACAACCAGAAACTCAGGAACCAAGCAGATGGTCATAATGTGGCACCCTTACTCTTCAAGATGGCAACATGAACTCAGAAAACAAATAGATTTGAGTGTTAAGGGACACTTGTAAATACATTTTAAATTAAATTTAAAATCAGAAATATTGCCGGGTGTAGTGGCTCACACCTGAAATCTCAGTGCTTTGGGAGGCAGAGTTGGGCAGACTGAAGTTCAAGACTAGCCTGGGCAACATGGCAAAACTCCATCTCTACA
>NW_022297074.1:0-1735 GCF_002776525.5 Piliocolobus tephrosceles
TTTTTTTTTTTTTTTTTTTTGCTATGCCGCCTTCGTTGTATGTCAATATATATGTATATGTTTTTTTACTTTTTTATTTTATGTCACACCTTTAGTTATGTTGCCTTTGTAACTTTATATATTTTGCCATATATACTTTGTTACGTATATGTATACATATATATGTATATGCATATATATCTATTTTTACAATTAAAACAAAAACTACAAAGTAACCACTTCAGTTGCTTTGCGTTGCTTAATTTTTGTTCTCTAGCTATTGCTGCCTTTTTATGATGCACGTTCTTGCATTCAGCTCCATTCGAATAATCAAAACACGTATAGACATATATATATGTATGTATATTTATGCGCACGTATGTATATAAAGGTATGTTCCGTGTGTTACTTTAGAGTAAGATAAAATGTTAAATTTAAGTTCAAATTCAAATTCAAATTCAAATTCAACTTTATGCTTATGTTAAAATTTATTCAAGCATTAGGCCACTTCTTTTTTTTTTTTTTTTTTTTTTTTTTTTTTTTTTTTTTTACGTGGTTACATACTCATCAAATATTGTTACATTATATATTTATAATATATGCGCATATATGCACTTGTATAAGTATGCACATCGGTATGCGTAAGTTGACAAACACGTACTCTCATTCACTTTTACCCGTTTTTAAAAATATTGCTTTTATTTATCGATTTTTAAAATAATCAAGTTTAACTTAAAAAATTTATTTTTATGTTTTATGTATATGTGTAGCATCCTAGTAGTCCGGGCTAACTGTGTATATATTAAACACATTCAAAGGGAATTTGTGAAAAAGACAAAGCACAATTACGCTTAAAAAATATATAAAATAATAAAATAGTATAAAAATAAAATAATAAAATAATGTAATAGTAAAATAATAAAATATTATTATATTAAAAAAAATTAAAATCAATATGATAATACTATAAATTATGAAAAAAAAAAAATAATAAAATAGTAAGATAATACGATAATAAAATTTCATAGTTGCGCATTTTTATTACTTCTTAAGCAACTTTGGCTAAATGCTCGTAATATAAAAGAAAAATTAATAAGACGTGTTCGTCAAATCGGATTAAATCGGATTAAATCGGATTAAATCGGATTAAATCGCATTAAATCGCATTAATTGGGGTTAAATCGCATTAATTGGGGTTAAATCGCATTAATTGGGGTTAAATAGGATTAAATAGGATTAAATCCAATTACATCGATTTACATCAAATCGCATCAAATCAAATCGCATCAAATCAAATAGAATCAAATCAAATCTAGTCAAATCAAATCGAACTAAAAACTTAATATAGCATAGAAAAAATATTCACATAAACATTTTATATATGATTACGAAAAAAAAATTAAAAATACTAAAATTGATTTATATATTTTTTTTTTTTTAATAACAATTATACTAAAAAAAGACAGCACTGTCTTATTGTTTATTTAAAAGTTTTATAATTTGATGTAGGTTAAAATAGAAAGCACAGAGTATTATATATATATATATATATATATATATATATGTAACACACGCGTTAATTTGCTTTAAGAGTAAAAGTGCTGCACTGTGGACGATATTATATTTTTAATTTCTAAATAGAGATCAAAAAAAAAATAATAAAATAAAATAAATAATTTTTTAGAAAATACATCAAATATATACAACATGTATTATGTGGATATCGCGTATGTGTAAATAAACACATCTATATAAG
>NW_022297075.1:0-3865 GCF_002776525.5 Piliocolobus tephrosceles
AAAAAAAAAAAAAAAAAAAAAAAAAAGAATGCTGATTTCTACCCTTTTCATTTTCTTAAAATTCTACAGATTTGAAACAAAGTCTAATAGTAAGTTATCTCACACCTTTTGTGGAAAAAAGCAAGCAAGTAAACAAAACATAGGTACCTTTCAAATAACAGATCACAAAATAATTCTTTTCTTCATGTAGCCACGGAAATTTTCTTCCCCCACATCATTTTTTGCCCTTACATACAGCATCACTTTTATCTTTCACAGCAACATAGCAAGATGGTCATTAAAACATCCTCTTTAGACTAAGCTCTTTATAAATAAAACAATTCCTACTAAAAGTAACTATCATTAGTTTACTAATAATTATTTCTCAAAGTTATTTTAACAGCCATCTGTAGTCAAGTTTAAGGTTGTAAAGAACTAGATGGTCGGGTGTGGTGTTCATGCCTGTAATCTCAGCACTTTGGGAAGCTGAAGCAGGTAGATTCCTTGTGCCCAGGAGTTCAAGACCAGCCTGGGCAACATGGCAAAATCCTGTCTCTACAAAAAATATAAAAATGATCTGGGCATGGTGTTGTGCACCTGTGGTCCCAGCTACTGGGGAGGCTGAGTTGGGAGAATCTCTTGAACCTGGGAGGTGGAGGTTGCAGTGAGCCGAGATCAGGCCACTACACTCTAGCTTGGGTGACAGAGCGGAACCCTGTTGCAAACAAAACAAAACAAAAAAAAGAATTAGGTACAGGCTGGGTGTGGTGGCTCGTGCCTGTAATCCCAGCACTTTAGGAGGCTGAGGCAGAAAGGATTGCTTGAGGCCAGGAGTTAAAGACCTACCAGCCTGGAAAACATAGCGAGACCCTCTCTCTACAAAAAATTTAAAAATCAGCCAGGCATGATGGCACGCACCTGTAGTCCTACCTACTCAGAAGGCTGAGGCAGAAGGCTGAGGCAGGAAGATCCCTTGGGCCCTGGAGTTTGAGGTTGCAGTGAGTCATGCATACTCAAACTCAGCTTGGGCAACACAGCCAGACCCTGTTTCTAAAAAAAGAACTAGGTACAAATTTCATCCTTAAATGTAAACAACCAATCCTATTCACTTTGGTTGCCCAAAGACTACAAAAAGCTCAGAGGCTCTGGCCTTAGGCCTGGCAGTGAAGCAGTTCCCAGGCAGAATTTCTGTTTTCAGGGTGCTCAGGATTTGGAGAAAAGTTCCTTTCAGTGACTGATGATATATATCTAGAGACCACATCAAAAGCACCAGACTTACAAAGAGAAGGAGATGATAGCACAGAGCAAGCTGCATTTCCTTTCTTCTGAGCCCTTAGCTTCTGATCTCTCATACTGACTGGATCTAGACCCTCCCACCCCCTACAATCACATAAGCAACCAATTACAACAACAGGTCACAGCTTCATTCTAGGAAACCGAGGTCCTTGGCTGCCCCATGGCTACTGACTATACTATTTTCCTAACCTCAGGCATAATGCATATATATTTTATCATTCATAGTGAATCTATCGCCTATTCCAAAGAAAAAAACAAAAACAAAAACAAAGTAGATATCCTATTAGCAGTAGGACAGATGCATTCTCTAATATATAAAGAATTTCACTACAATGAATAAACAATTGTATAGTTAATGATTTCTAATGATTTGTTTCAGAAGCCAAGCTTGAAGCACTTACCCAAATTTTCCCAACTACAAATGGGCTTTTTAAAAATTAATTCATTTATTTTTAATTGAGATGGGAGTCTCACTGTGTTGCCCAGGCTGGTCTCAAATTCCTGGGTTCAACTGATCCTCCCACCTTGGCCTACTAGAATGCTGGGATTACAGGCGTGAGCCACTGCGCCTGGTCCAGATGAGCTTTTTAACTTTTGTAATCTGTACCAAATGTACCTACGTTTGTTTGATGCTTTCTTGGGCTATTAGCAGAAATCAGTAAAAATGTTCTTAGAAGCAGCTCCAAACATTTAAAAGAATATATACATACTTCTTTCACAGAGAAGCCCATGGACAATGCAGCCACGTCTGGGATCCGCTCTCCTGGTATAGGCCAATTTCCATTTCGGAAAACAACAGACCCCGGTGATCTTAATATACTAAACTCGTTCCCCAAAACACCTGAAAAGAAAACAGATTAGCAAATGAATTATTAACACCATAAATCATTTACCTTGACAATTATTAAATATAATACATGTTTCCCCATTCACCACTGACTTAGCATATTAAATTATGACTGGTCAAAATGCTGAGTCCTAAACAATAACAAATTCTTTTTCAAAGTATCACTCTAAGGATTTAAGTCCACACATTCTGCTGGAACAAAAGTACAACTATCAGAGCCTCTCTGAACCTATTCTGGTTCAGGGACTGCCTGATAAAAACAATCTCAAAAAGAGATCAACAAAGGTACGAATATAAAACAGGGTTTCCTAATGATATAGACACCTTCCTACTGATGGCTCTTAATAGAGGCATGTAGCAATTTGGCAGGAATTAGAAATCAGTGGCATATCTCCAAAATTTAAAAAACAAAGCCCAGGCCCGGACTAAAAAGGAAGAAAAGAAGCTTGAAATCTCTAAATTATTTCTACCATCAATCCTCTCTACACAATGCAAATTCATAAAGTTCCTAGTATTTCACTGTAAGATTTTAGCAGGTTAGTATGTCTTAGGATAGGTAACATCTTTCCTTATGTCCCACAGGCAACCCTAGTGAAATAAGGACTCTCAAATGTTGGTGGGATGGGGCATACATGTCACAAGGAGAAACACAAAAACACTTCAGACTTTGGAAACAAAGTCCAGGAAATTGTAGTTGACATGTCAAGAGGGTAAGAAAAGGTTTCTGTAAAAGTCAACTAGTCTAAGGTTTTGGGATTAAAAGATAAAGATGAGAAAGGGGCTATTTTATAAGCCCTCGACAGCTAAGGATGACGTATTTGGCCTCTTCATCCATTATCTATTAACCTAGTGATGTCTAGCTTACACAGGGACAAGTAGCTAATTTCAGTCACTGAAAGGAACTTTTCTCCAAATCCTGAGCACCCCTGAAAACAGAAATTCTGCCTGGGAACTGCTTCACTGCCAGGCCTAAGGGCAGAGCCCCTGAGCTTTTTGTAGTCTTTGGGCAACCAAAGTGAATACGATTGGTTGTTTACATTTAAGGATGAAATTTGTACCTAGTTCTATTTTTAGAGACAGGGTCTGACTGTGTCGCCCAAGCTGAGTTTGAGTCTGCATGACTCACTGCAGCCTCAAACTCCAGGGCCCAAGGGATCTTCCTGCCTCAGCTTCCTGCCTTCTGAGTAGCTAGGACTACAGGTGCATGCCATCATGCCTAGCTGATTTTTTTTTTTTTTTTTTTTTTTTTTTTGAGGCAGAGTCTCGCTCTGTCACCCAGGCTGGAGGCAGTGGCCGGATCTCAGCTCACTGCAAGCTCCACCTCCCGGGACCACGCCATTCTCCTGCCTCAGCCTCCCGAGTAGCTGAGACCACAGGCGCCTGCCACCGCGCCCGGCTAATTTTTTTGTATTTTTTTTAGTAGAGACGGGGTTTCACAGTGTTAGCCAGGATGGTCTTGATCTCCTGACCTTGTGATCCGCCCACCTCAGCCTCCCAAAGTGCTGGGATTACAGGCGTGAGCCACCGCGCCCGGCTTTCCTAGCTGATTTTTAAATTTTGCATTCCTATGAAAAAAATTAGCTCCAAGTCTAGAACAAATGTTAGCCACACCTAGTATGGGAAAATTAGACTTTAGTAAAGCATCAGTGTTATTCTCTTGACCTAAGGAAAATACCACTAACAGGGTATGGAAATAAAGTTGGAAGCAACAGTAAGTGTTTTGGTGTTGCAGTATTGACAGTA
>NW_022297076.1:0-1021 GCF_002776525.5 Piliocolobus tephrosceles
TTTTTATTAAAGAGTTTTGTTTCAAGGGAAAGGATTTTTGATTAATTCGGGTGGTAAAATACAATGGTTTACGGGTTGTAGATTTTTTTTTAGCTTGTTGTTTTAAAGGAAAGGTTTTATATTATTATTGTTGTTTCAAAAAATTATTGTTTATGATATTTAGAATTTATTTGATGCATATTTTTAAAGCGATGCTGTTTTGTCATTTAATTGTAAATTGGTTGTTAATTTTTATAATTCTTAGTATAGTTCAATTATGTTAGTTAATTAGAAAAGTATATTAATGTGTTATAATTATAATATTTAATAAATGCGTACAAAAAAAAAAAAATAATTACAACCATTTACAACAAAAGCATGCAACAAAAAAAAAATTTTAGATATAACTAAACCACAAAAAAGATACGATAAAAAAAAAAACTTAAAAAATACAACAAAATAGTACAACCAAAAAGTAACTACAACAAATAATTGCAAAAACAAAATAAATTTAAAAGAGGCTATAACAAAAAATGACTACGTCAAATAAAAAAAAAAATAAAAAAATACAAAAAATGCGACCGAATAATACGACTGAAATATACAAAAAAAAAAAAAATGACATTACAAGTTACACATTATCCCATTTATCGTAAATTTTATCATAACACAAATACATATTTATAAAGTCAAAAAAAAAAAAAAAAAAAAACATAAAAAAAAAAAAATGCAACCAAAAAACTAAACAAAAAAAAAAATATACAAAAAAAAAAAACTAGTCATAAAAATTATTATTACTAAATACAACCAAATACAACCAAATACAATCAAATACAACTAAATACAACCAAATACAACCAAATACAACCAAATACAACCAAATACAACCAAATACAACCAAATACAACCAAATACAACAAAATACAACCAAATACAACCAAATACAATCAACTGCAACTAAATACAACCAAATACAACCAAATGCAACCAAATAGAACCAAATACAACCAAATACAATCAAATGCAACTAAATACAACCAAA
>NW_022297079.1:0-16219 GCF_002776525.5 Piliocolobus tephrosceles
CCCTTCTCAGATTAAACAGAAACAGTGCTAGTAAACTGCTCCATGAAAAAGTAGTATAACTCTGTGAGATGAATTCAGCATCACAAAACACTCTCTCAGGAAGATTCTTTCTAGTTTTTTTCTGACAATATTTCCTTTGTCATCATAGGCTTCAAAGCGATCAGAAATGTCCCTTCTTACATTCCACAAAAACAGTGCTAGCAAACGGCTCCATGAAAGATTGTTGTAACTCTGTGAGATGATTCGCATATCACAAAGCAGTTTCTCAGAAAGCTTCTTTCAAGAGTTTATCGGAGGACTTTCCCTTTTCACCATCGGACTGAATGCACTGCAGTGTAAACCATAGCAGATTCCACGAGAATAGTGTTAGCAAACTGCTCAATGAAAGAATTGTGTAACTCTGTGAGATGAATACACACATCATAAAGCAGTATCTCAGAAACCTTCTTTCAATATTTTATCTGAGGACATTTCCTTTTTCACCATCGACCTCAATGCACTCACAATATCCCATTGCAGATTAAACGAAAACAGTGTTAGTAAACTGCTCCATAAAAAGGAAGGTGTAACCCTGTGAGATGAATTCGCACATCACAAAGCAGTTTCTCAGACAGCTTCCTTCCTGTTTTTATCTGAAGATATTTCTTATTTAAACACAGACCTCCATGTGCACCCGTATATCTCTCTGCAGATTTGGCGAAAACGATGTCAGCAAACTTCCAAAGGAAAATAATTATGTAACTCTGCGAGGTAAATTCACACACCACAATGTAGTTTCTCAGAAAGTTTCTGTCTAGTTTTTATCTGAGGATATTTCCTTTGTCACTATAGGCTTAACAGCTATTGAAATATCCCTTCTCATACTCCACAAGAACAGTGCTACCAAATAGCTCCATGAAAGCGTGCTGTAACTCTGTGAGACGAATTCACACATCACAAAGCAGTTTCTCCAAAGGCTTCTGTCCAGTTTTTATCTGAGTATATTTCCTTTTTCACTATAGCACTCAATGCACTCCTAATATCCCATTGCAGATTAAAGGAAAACTGTTAGTAAACTGCTCCATGAAAGAATGGTGTAACTTTGTGAGATGAATTCACACATTACAGAGTAGATTCTCAGAAATCTTCTTTCTAGCTTTCATCAGATGATATTTCGTTTTTCACCATAGTCCTCAATGCCCTCCCTATTATCACATTGCGCATTCCATGAAAATAGTGTTTGCAAACTGCTCCATGAAAGCGAAGTGTAACTCTGTGAGATGAATTCACACATCACAAAGTAGTTTCTCAGAAAGCTTCTTTCTGGCTTTTATCTGAGGCTATTTCAGGACTGAATGTGCCCCGTGTGTCTCAATGTAGATTCAGTGACAACAGTGTTAGCAAATTTCTCAATGAAACTAATGATGTAACTCTGTGAGATGAATTCACACACCACAAAGTAGTTTCTGAGAAGGCTTCTCTCCAGTTTATATCTGAAGGTATTTCATTTTTTCACCATGGATTTCAAAGCTATCCAAAATATCATATCTGAGATTCCACAAAAACACTGCTCACAATCTCCTCCAGGAAAGAGTGATGTAACTCTGTGAGATGAATTCACAACTCACAAAGCCGTTTCTCAGAAAGTTTCTCTCTAGTTGTTATATGAGAATATTTCCTTTGTTACCAAGGACATCAAAGCAATCCAAAATATCCCTTCTCAGATTCCACAAAAACAGTGCTAGCAAACTGCTCTCTGAAAGAGTTGTGTAACACTTGAGATGAATTCACACATCACAAAGCAGTTTGTCAGAAAGTTTCTTTCTGGAATTTATCTGAGGATATTTCCTTTGTCACCATAGGCTTCAAAGCAATAAAAAATATCCCTTCTCAGATTCCACAAAAACAGTGCTACTAAATGGCTCCATGAAAGAACAGTGTAATTTTGTGAGACGAATTCACACAACACAAAGCAGTTTGTCAGAAAGCATATTCCTGGTGGTTATCTGAGGATATTTCCTATGCCACCATAGGCTGCAAAGTGATAAAAAAATTCCCTTCTCAGATTCCTTAAATACAGTGCTAGCAAATGGCTCTATGAAAGAATTGTGCAACACAGTGACATGATTTCACAAACCACAAAGGAGTTTCTCAGGAAAGATTTTTCTGGATTTTATCTACGGATATTTCCTTGGTCACCATAAGCTTCAAAGTGATCAAAAATATCCCTTTTCAGATTCCAAAAAAACAGTGCTAACAAACGGCTTCATGAAAGAGTAGTGTAATATTGTGAGATGAATTCACACATTGCAAGGCAGATTCTCAGAAACCTTCTTTCTAGTTTTTATCTGAGGATATTTCTTTTGTCAACATGGACTTCATGGTGATCCAAATGATCACTTCTCAGATTGCATAAAAACAGTGCTAGCCAACGGCTCCATGAAATATTGGTGTAACTCTGTGAGATGAATTCACACATCATAAAGCAGTTTATCAAAGCTTCTTCGTAGTTTTTATCTGAGGATATTTCCTTTGTCACCATAGGCTTAAATGTGACCCAAAATATCACTTCTTGGATTTCATTCTCAGATTCCACAAAAACAGTGATTGTGAACGACTCCATGAAACAGTAGTGTAACTCTGTGTGATGAATTCTCACATCACAAACCAGTTTCTCTGAAAGCTTCTTTCTTCTTTCTATCCAAAGATATTTCCTTTTTAAACATGGGCCTCAATGCCCTCCTGTATATCTCATTGCAGATACTGCAAAGACAGTGTTAGCAAACTTCTCAAAGGAAGCAATGGTGTAACTCTGTGAGATGAATTCACACACCACAAATCAGTTTTTGAGAAGTCTTCTGTCTGATTTTTATCTGAGGACATTTCATTTCTCACCATAGGATTCTATGCTATCTAAAATATCACTTTGTGATTCCACAAAAACAGTGCTAGCAAACTCCTCCATGAAAGAGTGGTGTAACTGTATGACATGAATTCACACATCAAAAAGCATTTTCTCAGAAAGTTTCTTTCTAGGTTTTATCTGAGGATATTTCCATTGTCAACGTCGGCTTCAACACGATCCAAAATATCACTTCTCAGATTCCACAAAAGCAGTGCTACCAACGGGTCCATGACAGAGTGGTGTAACTCCGTGACATTAATTCACACATCACAAAGAAGTCTCTCAGAAAGCTTCTTTCTGGTTTTTAATCTGAGGACATTTCTTTTGTCACCTAGACTTCAAAGTGATCATAAATATCCCTTCTCAGATTCATAAAAACAGTGCTAGAAAACCGCTGCATGAAAGAGTTGTGTAACATTGTGTGATGAATTCACACATCCCAAAGTAGTTTCTCAGAAAGCTTCTTTTGGGTTTTAATCTGAGGATATTTCCTTTGTCACCATAGGCTTCATAGCGATCAAAAGTATCCCTGTCAGATTCCACAAAAACTGTACTAGCAAACAGCTCCATGAGAGAGTAGTGTAAGTCTGTGAGATGAATTCGCACATTCCAAAGCATTTTCACAGAAATCTTCTTTCTCATTTATATCTGAGGATATTTCCTTTGTCACCATAGGCTTCAAAGCAATCCACAGTATCACTTCTCAGATTCCACAAACAGTGCTAGCCAACGGCTGCATGAAAGAGTTTTGTAACTCTGTGAGATGAATTCAAACATCACAAAGCAGTTTCTCAGAAAGCTTCTTTCTTCTTTTTAAATGAAGATATTTCCTTTTTAAACGTGTGTCTCAATGCGCTCCCATGTAGCTCTTTGCAGATTCTACAAAAACAGTGTTAGAAAACTTCTCAAAGAAAGCAGTGGTGTAACTCTGTGAGATGAATTCATACACCACAAAGCAGTTTCTGAGAAGCCTTCTACCCAGTTTTTATCTGAGGATATTTCTTTTCTCACTGTAGGAATCTAGGCTATCCAAAATATCTCTTCTGTGATTCCACAGAAACAGTGCTAGCAAACTCCTCCATGAAAGAGTGGTGTAACACTATGTGATGAATTCATACATCACAAAGCAGTTTCTCAGAAAGCTTCTTTCTTCTTTTTATCCAAGGATAATTCGTTTTTAAACATGGGCCCCAATGTGCTCCCATATATCTCATTGCAGATCCTGCAAAAGCAGTGTTAGCAAACCTCTCAATGAAAGCAATGGTGGTACTCTCTGAGACGAATTCACACATCACAAAGCAGTTTCTGAGAAGTCTTATCTCCAGTTTTTATTTGAGGATATTTCATTTCTCACCACGGGATTCAATGCTATCCAAAGTATCACTTCTCAGATTCCACGAAAACAGTGCTAGCAAACTCCTCCATGGTAGAGTGGTGTAACTCTGTGAGTCGAATTCACATATCGCAAAGCAGTTTTTCAGAAAAGCTATTTCTAGTTTTTATCTGAGGATAGTTCCTTTTTCACCACAGGCTTCAAAACGATCCAAATCATAACTTCTCAGATTCCACAAAAACAGTGCAAGCAAAGGGCTCCATGAAAAAGTGCTGTAACTCTGTGAAATGAATTCACACACCCAGAAGCAGTTTCTCAGAAAGCTTCTTTCTAGTTTTTATCTGAGGATATTTCCTTTTTCACCATAGGCTTTAAAGCGATCAAAAATACCCCTTATGAGATTCCACATATACAGTGCTAGCAAACTGCTCCATGAAAGTGTAGTGTAACTCTGTGAGATGAATTCACACATCACAAAGCAGTTTCTTAGAAAACTTCTTTCTTGCTTTTATCTGAGGATATTTCAGGCCTCAATGCGCCCCCGTGTTTCTCATTGCAGATTCTGTGACAACAGTGTGAGCAAACTTCTTGATGAAAGCAATGATGTAACTCTGTGAGATGATATCACACACCACAAAGCAGCTTGTGAGAAGGCTTCTCTCCAGTTTATATCGGAAGATATTTCATTTTTCACCATGGGTTTCAATGCTACCCAAAATATCAAATGTGAGATTCCACAAAAACACTACTAGCAAACTCCTCCATGAAAGAGTGGTGTAATTCTGTGAGATGAATTCACACATCAAAAAGCATTTTCTCAGAAAAATTCTTTCTATTATTTATCTGAGGATATTTCCGTTGTCACCATAGGCTTCAAAGCGATCAAAAATGCCCCTTATCAGAGTTCACCTATACAGTGCTAGCAAACTGCCCCATGAAAGTGTAGGGTAACCCTGTGAGATGAATTCAGACATCACAAAGCAGTTTCTCAGAAAGCTTCTTTCTTGCTTTGATCTGAGGATATTTCAGGCCTCAATGCACCCCCCGGTGTCTCATTGCAGATCCTGTGACAACAGTGTTAACAGACATGTCAATGAAAGCAATGATGTCACACCGTGAGATAAATTCACACACCACAAAGTGGTTTCTGAGGAGGCTTCTCTCCAGTTTATATCTGAGGATATTTCATTTCTCACCATGGGATTGAATGCTATGCAAAATATCACATCTGAGATTCCACAAAAACAGTGCTAGCAAACTCCTCCATGAAAGAGTGGTGTATTTCTGTGAGATGAATTGAAAATTCCAAAGCAGTTTCTCACAAAGCTTCTTTCCACAGTGATGTAACTCTCAGATGAATTCAAAAAATCACAAAGCTGCTTCTTAGAAAGTTTCTTTCTTCTTTTTATCTGAAGATATTTCCTATATAAACACAGACCTCAATGCGCTCCCGTATATCTCATTGCATATTCTGTGAAAACAGTGTTAACAAACTTATCAATGAAAGCAATGGTGTAACTCTGTGAGATGAATTCACACATCACAAAGCAGTTTCTGAGAAGACATCTGTCTAGTTTTTATCTGGGAATATTTCATTTCTCACCATAGGATTCTATGCAATCCAAAATATCACTTCTGTGATACCACAAAAACAGTGCTAGCAAATTCCTCCATGAAAGAGTAGGGTAACTCTGTGACATGAATTCACACATCACAAAGCATTTTCTCAGAAACCTTCTTTCTTGTTTTTATCTAAGGATATTTCAGGCCTCAGTGTGCTCCCATATATCTCATTGCAGATTCCATGAAATATTGTTAGGAAACTTCTCAATGGAAAGTGTGATATAGCTCTTTGAGATGAATTCACACATCACAAAGCAGTTTCTCAGAAGGCTTCTCTGTAGAATTTATCTAAGGATATTTAGTTTTTCACCATAGGACTCAATGCCCTCGGAATATTCCATGGCAGATACCACAAAAACAGTGTTAACAAACTGCTCAATGTAACGAAAAGTGTCTCTCTGTGAGATGAATACACTCATCACAAAGCAGTTTCTCATAAAGCTTTTTCTAGTTTTCACTGAGGATATTTCCTTTATTACCTTAGGCTTCAAAGTGGTCAAAACTATCCCTTCTCAGATTGAATAAATACAGTTCTAGCAAACTGTTCCTTGAAAGAATAGTGTAACTCTGTGTGATGAATTCACAGATCACAAAGCCGTTTCTCAGAAAGCTCCTTTCTTCTTTTTATCCCAGCATATTTCCTTTTAAAACATGGGCCTCAATGCACTGTTGTGTATCTCATTGCAGATTCTGTGAAAATAGTCTTAGCAAACTTCTCAATGACAGCAATGGTAGAACTCTCTGAGATGAATTCACACACCACAAAGTAGTTTCTGAGAGGCTTCTCTCCAGTTTTTATCTGAGGATATTTCATTTGTCGCCATAGGATTCACGCCATCTGAAATATCACTTCTGAGAATCCATGAAAGCAGTTCTAGCAAACTCCTCCATGAAAGAGTGGTGTACCCCCTGAGACGAATTCACATATCACAAAGCAGTTTCTCAGAAAAATTCTTTCTACCTTTTAACTGAGGGTATTTCCTTTGTCATCATAGGCTTCAAAGTGATGCAAAACATCACTTCTCAGATTCCACAAAAACAGTGCTAGCCGAGGGCTCCATGAAAGAGTTGTGTAAGTCTGTGAGATAATTCACACATCAAAAAAGCAGTTTCTCAGAAAGTTTCTTTCTAGTTTTTATCTGAGGATATTTCCTTTGTCACCACAGGCATCAAAGCGATCAAAAATGGCCCTTATTAGATTCCATATATACAGTGCGAGCAAACTGCTCCATGAAAGTGTAGTGTGAATAGGAACAGCTCCAGTCTCCAACTCCCAACGCGAGTGACACAGAAGACCGGTGATTTCTGCATTTTTAACTGAGGTACTGGGGTCATCTCACTAGGGAGTGCTGGACAATCGGTGCTGGTCAGTGGCTGCAGGCCAACCAGTGAGAGTTGAAGCAGGGCGAGGCATCGCCTCACCTGGGAAGCGCAAGGTGGAAGGGAATCCCGGTTCCTAGCCAGGGTGACTGAGACACACAACACCTGGAAAATCGGGTAACTCCCACCCGAATACTGTGCTTGAAGGAAACGGGCACACCAGGAGAATATATCCCACACCTGGCCGGTAGGGTTCCACGCCCACGGAGCCTCCCTCATTGCTAACACAGCAGTCTGTGATCTAACTGCAAGGCAGCAGCAAGGCTGGGGGAGGAGCGCCCGCCATTGCTGAGGCTTAAGTAGGTAAACAAAGCCGCAGAGAAGCTCGAACGCGGGGAGCTCACAGCAGCTCAAGGAAACCTGCCTGTCTCTGTAGACTCCACCTCTGGGGACAGGGTGCAGCTAAAAAACAGCAACAACAAAAAGGCAGCAGAAACCTTTGCAGATGAAAATGACTCTGTCTGACAGCATTGAAGAGAGCAGTAGATCTCCCAACACGGAGGTTGAGATCTGAGAAGGGACAGACTGTCTGCTCAAGTGGGTCCCTGACCCCTAAGTAGCCTAACTGGGAGACATCCCCCACTAGGGGCAGTCTGACACCCCAAACCTCACAGGGTGGAGTACACACCTGAGAGGAAGCTGGCAAAGTAAGAATCAGACCTGTACACTCGCTGTTCAGCAATATTCTATCTTCTGCATCCTCTGCTGCTGATACCCAGGCAAACAAGGTCCGGAGTGGACCTCAAGCAATCTCCAACAGACCTATAGCTGAGGGTCCTGACTGTCAGAAGGAAAACTATCAAACAGGAAGGACACCTATACAAAAACCCCATCAGTACGTCACCATCATCAAAGACCAGAGGCAGATAAAACCACAAAGATGGGGAAAAAGCAGGGCAGAAAAGCTGGAAATTCAAAAAATAAGAGTGCATCTCCCCCTGCAAAGGAGCACAGCCCATCGCCAGCAACAGATCAAAGATGGTGAGAGAATGACTTTGACGAGAAGAGAGAAGAAGGCTTCAGTCCATCAAACCTCTCAGAGCTAAAGGAGGAATTATGTACTGAGCGCAAAGAAACTAAAAATCTTGATAAAAGAGTGGAAGAATTGACAGCTAGAATAATTAATGCAGAGAAGATCATAAACGAAATGACAGAGATGAAAACCATGACACAAGAAATACGTGACAAATGCAAAAGCTTCAGTAACCGACTCGATCAACTGGAAGAAAGAGTATCAGCGATTGAGGATCAAATGAATGAAATGAAGTGAGAAGAGAAACCAAAAGGATAAAGAAGAAAAATAAATGAACAAAGCCTGCAAGAAGTATGGGATTATGTAAAAAGACCAAATCTACGTCTGATTGGGGTGCCTGAAAGTGAGGGGGAAAATGGAACCAAGTTGGAAAACACTCTTCAGGATATCATTCAGGAGAACTTCCCCAACGTAGTAGGGCAGGCCAACATTCAAATTCAGGAAATACAGAGAACGCCACAAAGATACTCCTCCAGAAGAGCAACTCCAAGACACATAATTGCCAGATTCACCAAAGTTGAAATGAAGGAAAAAATCTTAAGGGCAGCCAGAGAGAAAGGTGGGGTTACCCACAAAGGGCAGCCCATCAGACTAACAGTAGATCTCTCAGCAGAAACTCTACAAGCCAGAAGAGAGTGGGGCCAATATTCAACGTTCTTAAAGAAAAGAATTTAAAACCCAGAATTTCATATCCAGCCAAACTAAGTTTCATAAGTGAAGGAGAAATAAAATCCTTTACAGATAAGCACGTGCTTAGAGATTTTATCACCACCAGGCCTGCCTTACAAGAGACCCTGAAGAAAGCCCTAAACATGGAGAGGATCAACCGGTACCAGCCATTGCAAAAACATGCCAAAATGTTAAGACCATTGAGAATAGGAAGAAACTGCATCAACTGATGAGGAAAATAACCAGTTAACAGCATAATGGCAGGATCAAGTTCACACATAACAATATTAAGCTTAAATGTAAATGGACTACATGGTCCAATTAAAAGACACAGACTGGCAAACTGGATAAAGAGTCAAGACCCATCAGTCTGCTGTATTCAGGAGACGCATCTCACATGCAGAGACATACATAGGATCAAAATAAAGGGATGGAGGAAGATCTACCAAGCAAATGGAGAACAAAAAAAGCAGGGGTTGCAATCCTAGTCTCTGATAAAACAGACTTTAAACCACCAAAATCAAAAGAGACAAAGAAGGCCATTACATAATGGTAAAGGGATCAATCCAACAGGAAGAGCTAAGTATCCTAAATATATATGCACCCAATAAAGGAGCACCCAGATTCATAAAGCAAGTCCTTAGAAACTTACAAAGAGACTTAGGCTCCCATGAAATAATAATGGGAGACTTCAAAACTACACTGTCAACATTAGACAGATCAACAAGACAGAAATTTAACAAGGATATCCAGGAATTGAACTCATCCCTGCACCAAGCGTACCTAATAGACATCTATAGAACTCTCCACCCCAAGTCAACAGAATATACATTCTTCTCAGCACCACATTGCACTTATTCCAAAATTGACCACATAATTGGAAGTAAAGCACTCCTCAGCAAATGTAAAAGATCCGAAATTATACAAACTGTCTCTCTGACCACAGTGCAATCAAACTAGAACTCAGGACTAAGAAACTCAATCAAAACCGCTCAACTACATGGAAACTGAACAACCTGCTCCTGAGTGACTACTGGGTACATAACGAAATGAAGGCAGAAATAAAGATGTTCTTTGAAACCAATGAGAAGAAAGATACAACATACCAGAATGTCTGGGACACATTTAAAGCAGTGTGTAGAGGGAAATTTATAGCACTAAATGCCCACAAGAGAAAGCTGGAAAGATCTAAAATGGACACTCTAATATCACAATTAAAAGAACTGGAGAAGCAAGAGCAAACACATTCAAAAGCTATCAGAAGGCAAGAAATAACTAAGATCAGAGCAGAACTGAAGGAGATAGAGAAACAAAAATCCCTCCAAAAAATCAATGAATCCAGGAGTTGGTTTTTTGAAAAGATCAACAAAATTGACAGACCGCTAGCAAGACTAATAAAGAAGAAAAAGGGAAGAACCAAATAGACGCAATAAAAATGATAAAGGGGATATCACCACCGACCCCACAGAAATACAAACTACCATCAGAAAATACTATAAACACCTCTACGCAAATCAACTAGAAAATCTAGAAGAAATGGATAATTTCCTGGACACGTACACTCTTCCAAGACTAAACCAGGAAGAAGTTGAATCCCTGAATAGACCAATAGCAGCCTCTGAAATTGAGGCAACAATTAATAGCCTACCAATCAAAAAAAGTCCAGGACCAGATGGATTCACAGCTGAATTCTACCAGAGGTACAAGGAGGAGCTGGTACCATTCCTTCTGAAACTATTTCAATCAATAGAAAAAGAGGGAATCCTCCCTAACTCATTTTATGAGGCCAACATCATCCTGATAGCAAAGCCTGCCAGAGACACATCAAAAAAAGAGAATTTTAGACTAATAACCCTGATGAACATCAATGCAAAAATCCTTAATAAAATACTGGCAAAACGGATTCAGCAGTACATCAAAAAGCTTATCCACCATGATCAAGTGGGCTTCATCCTTGGGACACAAGGCTGGTTCAACATTCGCAAATCAATAAACGTAATCCAGCATACAAAAAGAATCGAAGACAAGAACCACATGATTATCTCAATAGATGCAGAAAGGCCTTTGACAAAATTCAACAGCCCTTCATGCTAAGAATGCTCAATAAATTCGGTATTGATGGAACGTACCTCAAAATAATAAGAGCTATTTATGACAAACCCACAGCTAATATCATACTGAATGGGCAAAACCTTGAAAAATTCCCTTTGAAAACTGGCACATGACAGGGATGCCCTCTCTCACCACTCCTATTCAACATAGTGTTGGAAGTTCTGGCTAGGGCAATCAGGCAAGAGAAAGAAATCAAGGGTATTCAGTTAGGAAAAGAAGAAGTCAAATTGTCCCTGTTTGCAGATGACATGATTGTATATTTAGAAAACCCCATTGTCTCAGCCCAAAATCTCCTTAAGCTGATAAGCAACTTCAGCAAAGTCTCAGGATACAAAATTAATGTGCAAAAATCACAAGCATTCTTATACACCAGTAACAGACAAACACAGATCCAAATCATGAATGAACTTCCATTCACAATTGCTTCAAAGAGAATAAAATACCTAGGAATCCAAATTGCAAGGGATGTAAAGGACCTCTTCAAGGAGAACTACAAACCACTGCTCAGTGAAATAAAAGAGGACACTAGCAAATGGAAGAAAATACCATGCTCATGGATGCGAAGATTCAATATCGTGAAAATGGCCATACTGCCCAAGGTTATTTATAGATTCAATGTCATCCCCATCAAGCTACCAATGAGTTTCTTCACAGAATTGGAAAAAGCTGCTTTAAAGTTCATATGGAACCAAAAAAGAGCCTGCATTGCCAAGACAATCCTACGTCAAAAGGACAAAGCTGGAAATGTCACGCTACCTGACTTCAAACTATACTACAAGGCTACAGTAACCAAAACAGCATGGTATTGGTACCAACACAGAGATATAGACCAATGGAACAGAACAGTGTCCTCCGAAATAATACCACACATCTACAGCCATCTGATCTTTGACAAACCTGAGAGAAACAAGAAATGGGGAAAGGATTCCCTATTTAATAAATGGTGCTGGGAAAATTGGCTGGTCATAAGTAGAAACCTGAAACTGGATCCTTTCCTTACTCCTTATACGAAGATTAATTCAAGATGGATTAAAGACTTAAATGTTACACCTAATACCATAAAAACCCTAGAAGAAAACCTAGGTAGTACCATTCAGGACATAGGCATGGGCAAGGACTTCATGTCTAAAACACCAAAAGCAATGGCAACAAAAGCCAAAATTGACAAATGGGATCTAATTAAACTAAAGAGCTTCTGCACAGCAAAAGAAACTACCATCAGAGTGAACAGGCAACCTACAAAATGGGAGAAAATTTTTGCAATCTACTCATCTGACAAAGGGCTAATATCCAGAATCTACAAAGAACTCAAACAGATATACAAGAAAAAAACAAACAACCACATCAAAAATTGGGCAAAGGATATGAACAGACATTTCTCAAAAGAAGACATTCATACAGCCAACAGACATATGAAAAAGTGCTCATCATCACTCGCCATCAGAGAAATGCAAATCAAAACCACAATGAGATACCATCTCACACCAGTTAGAATGGCAATCATTAAAATGTCAGGAAACAACAGGTGTTGGAGAGGATGTGGAGAAATAGGATCACTATTACACTGTTGGTGGGATTGTAAACTAGTTCAACCATTATGGAAAACAGTATGGCAATTCCTCAAGGATCTAGAACTAGATGTACCATATGACCCAGCCATCCCACTACTGGGTATATACCCAAAGGATTATAAATCATGCTGCTATAAAGACACATGCACATGTATGTTTATTGCGGCACTATTCACAATAGCAAAGACTTGGAATCAACCCAAATGTCCATCTGTGACAGACTGGATTAAGAAAATGTGGCACATATACACCATGGAATACTATGCAGCCATAAAAAAGGATGAGTCTGCATCCTTTGTAGGGACATGGATGCAGCTGGAAACCATCATTCTTAGCAAACTATCACAAGAACCGAAAACCAAACACCGCATATTCTCACTCATAGGTGGGAACTATACAGTGAGATCACTTGGACTCGGGAAGGGGAACATCACACACCGGTGCCTATCATGGGGACGGGGGAGAGGGGAGGGATTGCATTGGGAGTTATACCTGATATAAATGATGAACTGATGGGTGCTGACGAGTTGATGGGTGCAGCACACCAACATGGCACAAGTATACATATGTAACAAACCTGTATGTTATGCACATTTACCCTAGAAATTAAAGTATAATAAACAAAAAAGAAAGTGTAGTGTAACTCTGTGAGATGAATTCACAATCACGAACCATTTTCTCAGAAAGCTTTTTTCTTGCTTTTATCTGAGGATATTTCAGTCCTCAATGAGCCCCCGTGTGTCTCATTGCAGATTCTATGACAACAGTGTTAGTAAATATCTCAATGAAAGCAATGATGTAACATTGGGAGATGAATTCACACACAACAAAGCAGTTTCTGAGAAGGCTTCTCTCTACTTTATCTCTGAGGATATTTCATTTTTCACTATGGGATTCAATGCCATCCAAAATATCACATCTGAGATTCCACGAAAACAGTGCTAGCAAACTCTTCCATGAAAGAGTGGTGTAACTCTCTGAGATGAATTCACAACTCACAAAGCAGTTTCTCAGACATCTTCTTTCTAGTTTTTATATGAGGATATTTCCTTTGTTACCTTGGGCATCAAAGTGATCGAAAATATCACCTCTCAGATTCCACAAAAACAGTGTTAGCCAACGGCTCCACGAAAGAGTGATGTAACTTGCAGATTAAATCAGAAATCACAAAGCAGGTTCCCATAAAACTTCTTTCTTCTTTTTATCAAAAGACATTTCCTTTATAAACACAGGCCTCATTGCGCTCCCATATATCTCATTGCAGATTCTGCGAAAACAGTGTGAGCAAACTTTCAATGAAAGCATTGGTGTAACTCTGTGAGATGAATTCACACATCACAAAGCAGTTTCTGAGAAGGCTTCTGTCCACTTTTTATCAGGATATTTCATTTCTCACCATAGGATTCTATGCAATCCAAAATATCACTTCTGTGATTCCAAAAAACAGTGCTAGCAAATTCCTCCATGAAGAAATGGTGTAACTGTGTGAGATGAATTCACACTTCACAAAGCAGTTTCTCAGAAAGATTCTTTCTAGTTTTAATCTGAGGAGATTTCCTTTGTCACCATAGGCTTCAAAGTGAACAAAAATATCCCTTGTCAGATTCCACAAAAATATTTTTACCAAGCGGCTCCATGAAACAGTTGTGTAATACTGTGACATGAATTCACAAATCACAAAGCATTTTCTCAGAGAGCCTCTTTCTGGTTTTCATCTGCATATATTTCGTTTGTCACCATAGGCTTCAAAGCGATCCAAAACACCCCTTCTCACCTTCCACAAAAACAATGCTAGCCAACGGCTCCATGAAAGAGTGGTCTAACTCTGTGAGATGAATTCACTAATCACAACGCTGTTTCTCAGAAAACTTCTTTATGGTTTTTGTCTGAAGATATTTCCTTTGCCACCATAGGCTTCAAAGTGATCCAGAATATCCCTTCTCACATTCCACAAAGACAGTGCTTAGCAAACGGCTCCATGAAATAGCTGTGTAACACTGTGAGAATAATTCACAGATCACAAAGCAGTTTTTCAGAAAGCATCCTTCTGGATTTTATCTGAGGATATTTCCTTTGTCCAAAAGGCTCCAAAGTGATCAAAAATATCCCTTCTCAGATTCCACAAAAACAGTGCTAGCAAGCAGCTCCATGAAAAAGTAGTGTACTTCTGTGAGATGAACTCACACATCGCATAGCAGTTTCTCAGAAAGTTTCTTTCTGGTTTTTATCTGAGGATATTTCCTTTGTCACCATGAGCTTCAAAGCAATAAAAATATCCCTTCTCAGATTCCATCAAAAGAGTGGTAGCAAAAGGATCCATAAAAGAGTAGTGTAATTGTGTGTGATGAATTCTCACATCACAAAACAGTTTTTCAGAATGTTTCTTTATTCTTTTTATCTGAAGATATATACTTTTTAAACATGGGTCTCATTGTGCTCTTGTATATCTCATTGCAGATTCTGCGACAACAGTGTTAGCAAACTTCTCAGTGAAAGCAATTGTGTAACTCTGTTAGATGAATTCAAACACTACAAAGCAGTTTCTTTTTTTTTTTTGAGATGGAGTCTCGCTGTGTTGCCAGGGCTGGAGTGCAGTGGCCGGATCTCAGCTCACTGCAAGCTCCGCTGCCTTCTGGGTTCACGCCATTCTCTCACCTCAGCCTCCCAAGTAGCTGGGACTACAGGCGCACGCCACCTCGCCGGGCTAGTTTTTTGTATTTTTTAGTAGAGACAGAGTTTCACCATGTTAGCCAGGATGGTCTCGATCTCCTGACCTTGTGATCCGCCCGTCTCGGCCTCCCAAAGTGCTGGGATTACAGGCTTGAGCCACCACGCCCGGCCCAAAGCAGTTTCTGAGACAGCTTCTGTCTAGTTTTTATCTGAGGATATTTCATTTCTCATTGTAGGATTCAAAGCTATCCAAAATATCGCTTCTGTGATTCCACAAAGACAGTGCTAGCAAACTCCTTCATGAAAGAGTGGTGAAACTCTGCGAGATGAATTCACACATCACAAAGCAGTTTGTCAGAAAGCTTCTTTCTAATTTTTATCTGAGGATATTTCCTTTGTCACCATAGGCTTCAAAGCAATCAAAAATATCCCTTCTCAGATTCTGTAAAAACAGTGGTAGCAAACTGCTCCATGAAAGCCCTAGGTAACACTTTGAGATAAATTCACAAATCACAAAACAATTTCCCAGAAAACTTCTTTCTGGTTTTTATCTGAGGATATCTCCTTTGTCATCATGGACTTCAAAGTGGAAAAAAAAATCCCTTCTCAGATTGCACAAAAACAATGGTAGCAAACGGATCCATGAAACAGCAGTGTAACTCTCTGTGATGAATTCTCACATCAAAAAACAGTTTCTCAGAAAGCTTCTTTCTTCTTTTTATCCAAAGATATATGCTTTTTAAACACAGACCTCAATGTGCTCTCATATATCTCACTGCAGATTCTGCGACAATAGTGTTAGCAAACTTCTCAATGAAAGCAATTGTGTAACTCTGTAAGGTGAAATCACACACCACAAAGCAGTTTCTGAGACTGCTTCTGGCCAGTTTTTATCAGAGGATATTTCATTTCTCACTGTAGGATTCAATGCTATCCAAAATATC
>NW_022297080.1:0-12406 GCF_002776525.5 Piliocolobus tephrosceles
GTACCCTAGAACTTAAAGTATAATAAAAAAAAAAAAAAAAGAATTTGGTGATGACGCCCAATGGCGCAGCTTTGTCTCAGCACTGGTGTTCAGGGACCCCTTCATAGCTGCCCTCCCAGCCTGCTTTCAAGATGGAGTCCTCGATGGCGTCCTCAAACTTCTGGGTTTTGGCAGCTTTAACCCATGTACACAGGCCTTCACAGCCCCTGGGAAATATGCTTTTCAGGTAGCTTCTGCCTTTTCTTTCACCCCCAAGCGCTTCAAGGGCCTCCCCCTGCCAGGAGTTGTCCTCCACTTGGATGCTGAACTCATCGAAGGCCAGTACTTTCCAGTTCCCCCACTTGGGGGCTTGGACAGGCCCCTGAACTTCTGTGAGGAAGGACTCCAGGCCCTTGAGGAAGCCAGCATAGGAATGGCGAAAGGGCTTCCTGGTCTCCTCAGCCTTCCTCATTCGATAGATACCTGGGGCATCCTGTGGCTCCTGGATCTTGCTGCTCTTAGGGGGAGTGTTATTGGAGGCCCCAGTAGAAGGCTTCAGCCTCCTGAATGACTTCATTCGATCCATGAACTTGAATTTAGTTTCACTTCTGACAGCCTGGAGGTGTCTCCCAGTAAAAGCATGGACTGGGGTGGCTTTTCCTGGCTGGAGGCGCCTTTTCTGCAGCTCACAAAATTCCAGATCTTGTTGATTTTGGTTTTCTTCGTGTTCCAACCACTCCCTTCCCTGGTACTCAAGTCACTCTGGTCATACTGCTCAGATTTCTCCAATTCCTCCAACCCTACCTCCCCAGTCAGGCTTTCTACCTCAGGGTGGTCTGGGATGACTTGAGCCAGGTAACCATTGGGCAGCATCTCTCAGAGAGAGTTAGTACGGCAGCTGCTGAGAGTCTCCATGGTCGCAGCAGAGGATGGAGCCAAAAAGGCGCAGAGGGCTGGCCCTTTATTTCCGGCTGAAAGAAAGGAAAAAGGAGAGAGAGAAGGGAAGGGGAAGGAAGGGGAAGAGAGATGAGGAGAAAGAAAAGAGAGCTAAATTAGGCAAGTCCACAAACGAGGTCATTTACAGATTTGTAATGATCAAATATATAGAACACACTTCAGCACTGAGCCACCAAATCTTTAGGACCTTTACAGAACATAAACTAACTTGGATTCTACTAGTACAGGATCTGGATTGGAGGAAAGCAAAACTTAACCTGTTTACCAAGGAAAGCTTTGATTCCTGCTTAAGTGCAAATACACTTAAGAGGGACACAACTTACGGCTATTATCAGACCCCTAAAAACTGAGCAAATACATTTTTTAAAATGAAAAAAAAAAAAAAAAGCTGAAGATATCTCAGAAATCTGTCACTTTAATCCTCTCATTTTACAAGGAGGCACTGGAGATCCAGAGAAGACATCTGTCTTGATTAGGCCACAGAGCCAAGGAAACAGCAGGTAGGAATCATCCAGGCCATGCTTCCCTTTCTCATTTGTTCCTCCATTCACTCAGGAAGACTTCCTGAGAGAGCTCCCCTCCCAGATCACTTGCTCAGCACTGGCCCCTCAGCTAGGTTCTGAACACCACTGAGATGAGTAAGGCACACACGGATAGTCACCTGAGCTCACAGGCTACTGGGAGAGATAGGTGGATGTAAACAAACAGTTACAATGCAGCCCGATAAGTACTCTAATAAAGATATGCACAAAGGCCACAGAAGCTTAGAGCAAGTTGGGAGGGGATGATGGGCTGAGAGAGGTGTGATGGCTAGAGAGAGGCAGATAGAGAAAGGACTGGGGCTCCCAGGAATGCTTCCCAGAACAACCTAGATAAACATGGGCACTCACTCATGATAGAGTCTCTCTCCATCCAGTGTTCTTTGCCTCTCTGCCCTGCACAGCCTAAGAGCAGGGTTTGCCAAGAAAAGCAAAGAGAAGAGAGCAGGCACATTGAGCCTGGTACCTTAAAGACAACATCTGCTTTCTTGGTAGTTTTGTCAAGAGCCAGCTCACTAACTTAGAGTCTATTAGCTCCTTCTTCTCTGGTCTTCAAGGTTAACTTCACCTGACCTGGATCACGGCTTTACTCTGTGTCCTTTCTGTACTTACATGAATAACCTTCACAGAATCTGCTTGACTCGAAAAATGTTCAAGTTAGAGGAGACCAGAAAGATGATCTAGTTTGGAAAAATGGAACCAAAAGAGAGTAGAGACTTGGCTAAGGTCACACAGTGAGCCAGTGCAGGCCAAGAACAGAAGCCTAGTCTTCCTGGCTTCCAGGCCAGGCAGGGACCTTACCTCTGTACCACACTGCCACCCTTATCCAAAAGTTTTGTTTCCCCTAGTCTGTTCCACTCAGGATGATAATAACATCCTAACATTGATAAGTGCCAGGTACTGCACTAAGTTCTTTATTCATTTAGTTCTCACAACAACCTTATAAGGTGGACATTTTTGTTGTCCCCATTTTAGAGATGGTTCAATGGAGGCACAGAAAGGTTAAATGATTTGCCTAGGTTCTCCACAGCTGCTAACTAATAGAGTTGGGATTTGAATCTGGGCAGTGTGGCTCCAGAGGCCATGCCTTTAACCATTATGCAATACTCTCTTTTTGGAACGGGGCCTTTGCACACAGAGGATGATTAATGTACCAGTCTGCCTTCCTTCCTGCCTGCCTGCCCTCTGATTTCTTTTGGTAGTACCAGAGCAGAATAAGCTTCCTAAGAGGCATCTGTACATATTCTTGGTGCCAGGGCCTAGCATGGGTTATGGGGGAGAAGGGGGATTTGGTGGAAGATGACGACTGTATCTGATAACCTTCCTACAGAAAGCCTTTCCACACTAGGCAAGTGAACTCATAACTCTCACTTTTCCCAGTTCTCCATTTGGTTATAGCCCTTCTCCTTGGGATTTGCTCTAAGCATATCTCAAATAAGAACCTTATTGACCTTAAAAAATATTGACCTTAAAAAAGTCATCCTTAGCCTTTAAGTACAACTAAAATCAAAGAGAGCTTTGAGATCCCCCAGTCCACTCCACCCATCATTTCACAGGATGAAACTTTAGCACATAAATTTCAATGGAAAAGCACATTATACAAATAGAAATTTCAAAATCCCATTTACAACAGCATAAAACACTACTTAGAAATAAACTGAACTGAAGAGATGAAAGAACTGTACACTCAACAGTATAAAATATTTATGAAATAAGTTGAAGAAGACACAAATAAATGGAAAGATATCCCATGTTCATGTACTAGAAGAACTAACATTGCTAAAATATCCATGCTGCTTTACAAATTAAGTGCAATCCCTATCAAAATTCCAATGACATCTTTCACTTAAATAGAAGAAACAATCCTAAAATTCATATGAAACCACAAAAGACCTCAAATAGCCCAAACAATCTTGAGTGAAAAGAACAACGCTGGAAACCTTATCCTACTTGATTTCAAAATCTACTACAAAGCTATAGTGATCAAGACAGCATGGTACTGACACAAAAACAGACATATAAACCAATGGGACATAATAGAGAGTCCAGAAATAAGTCCACACACTTATGTCCAAGTGATTTTTCAAGAAATGTGGCAATAACACACAATGGGGAAAAGAGAGTTTCTTCAATAAATGATGTTAAGACAACTGGATATCCACATGCCAAAAAATGAAATCGGACCCTTATCTCACCCCATATACAAAACTTAACTCAAAATTGATTAAAGACTTAAACATAAGACTTGCAACTACTAGAAAAAAAATAGAGGAAAAGGTTCATGGCTTTCATCTTGGCAAAGATTTTTTGAGTCTGAACCCAAAAGCCCAGGCAACAAAAGTGAAAACAGACACATTGGACTATATCAAACTAAAAAGTCTTCTGTACAGCAAAGGAAACAACAGTGTGAAGAGATAACCTACAGAATAGGAGAAAATGTTTGGGAAATAGACTTCTGATAAGAGGTTAGTATCCAAAATATACATGGAAGGAATTCAAATGACTTAAATGTAAGAAAACAAATAATCCAATTTTAAAAATGGGCAAAAGACCTAAAAAGACATTTCTAAAGAAGATATACAATATAGCCAACAGATAAAATGAAAAAATGCTTAATATCACTAATCATAAGAGAAATGCATATTAAAACCACAGTGAAGTACCACCTCACATCTGGTAAGCAGGCTGTTATCAACAAGATGAAAGATAACAAATGTTGGTGAGGATTGGAGAAGAAGGAACCCTTGCACACTATTAATGAGAATGTAAATTATTACAGTCATTATGGAGAACAGTATCGATGTTCCTCAAACAATTTCAAATAATCTAGCAATTCCACTCCTGGGTATATATCCAAAGGAAATGAAATTTGTATGTCAAAATGGTATCTGCACTTCCATGTTCATTGCAGCATTATTCACAATAGCCAAGATATGGAATCAACCTGTGTCCATCAACAGGATAAAGTAATTGTGGTATATATATGCAATGGAGTAATATCCAGCTTTAGTAGTACAATCCTTCCATTTGCAACAGCATGAATGAACCCAGAGGACATTTTGTTAAGTGAAATAATCCTTCAGAAAAGACAAATATTGCATGATTTCACTTTTATATGGAATCTTAAAAAGTCAAACTCATAGAAGCAGAGAATAGAATGGTGGTTACTAGGGAGTGGAGGTGGGGAAAAGGGTGGCGAGACTGGGGAGATCTTGACCAAAGGATACAAAATTTTATTTTTGTTTTTTGGGTTTTTTTTTTTTCTTTTTTTTTTTTTTGAGATTGGCCCTCACTCTGTTAACAAAGATGGAATGCAGTGGTGTGATCATGGCTCACTAAAATTTCATAAATAAAATTTTATTGGAACACAACCACATTCATTTGTTTATGTATTTTCTATGGTTGCTTTTGTACTACAAATGCAGAATGAGTAGTCATGATAGAAACTGCATGGCTCTCCAAAGCCTAAAACATGTGCATCTGACCTTTTATTTAAAAAGTTTGCTGACCCCTCTTGTAAGTAACATTTTGCATACATAGTCCTCTACAGTATACCATACATTTTTACATCCCTCTAGAATGGGTATCCATTTTAGAAGGCTCCATTTTACATATGGGCACAATGGGATTCAGAAGGTGAACTGGTTTTTATGACTCAGAAGTATTTTACACATGGGTAGGATTTTACAATGGAAACATTTTTCATGAACCCAGTCAAATGCTCCTGCTCCCACGGGCAGTGAGTGACAGAGGTAGGACAAGAACACTGGGTATCTGGTGCCAAGTCCAATGCCCACTGTCCTGCACCTGACTCCTTCCTTAGGAGCTTTAGGTGGAATCATAAAAGACATGTGTTTCATTGCTAATTCCTACCTAGGTACTACTGCATGATAGAATAATTGTTTGGGTCAGCAGACACTCATCCCCAGGCTCACTGGAATCTGAACACAGTTCTCCTAAGTATCAAGCAGTCTTGCAATCAGCTTTCTGTGGCATATAGTTGTTAAATGAGTAAGGGTGTGGTGAACAGCCGCCCATCACCATTAAAATTAAACCACATGAAAACTATAGATGGAATACTAGACACAATAAAAGTAATGATGACTAATATTTCTTAGCACTTACTTTGAACTAAGCATTGGGCTAAGCACTTTCTTTATATGTGTAATCTTATTAATCATCATCACACAGCTAGAAAGTATTAGGATTCCCATTTTAAATATGGCAAAGAAGGCTCAGAGTAGAGGTGGCTTGCCCAAGGCTATACTTAGTGCTAAGATTTGAACAGTGGTGTTCAAATCTTTTGAGAGGGTGGAATAGGAGCCAAATTCCTGGAGCCTGAAGGACAAGAAAGGCATGGAAATATCCTCGGAGAACTAACAGCAAGGAGACCTGAAGTCTACAGAAAAAGCTCACTAACACCCACAGATTCGAGCCAAATAGAACTAGGGAAATAGTTTGAAAAGAGAATGTGGGGCTCCAAAGATTCACTATCCAATTTCACCTTCTAACCCCTTATGGTTTGGTTTCCTTGGAAATAGTTTCAGGTGTTGCTATGGATTAAATGTCTCTTCCAAAACTCATGTGGAAACATAATCCCCAATATGGCAGTATTGAGACGTGGGGCCTTTAATAGTGATTGAGTCATGAGGACTCTGCCAGATGTGCTCCGTTGACCTTGGACTTCACAACCTCCAGAATTGTGAGAAATAAATTTCAGTCTCAGGTATTCTGTTATAAGCAACAGAAAACAGACTAACACGGGGTGGAGGACAGAAGCAAAAGGGAGACAGAAATCAAGGTGTATTGCTGTTAGGGAGAGGGGGAAAGGAGGACAGTAAGGAATTCTAGGAAATGGACAAGAGCCACAGGGGATGAGCACTTTAAGAAACAACAACAACAAAACTTTTACAGAATTTTTTTACCAAGGGTTAATGGCCTTAAACGGCACCATGAGATTGGGAGGCTGAGGCAGGGGGATCATGAGGTCAGGAGATCCAGATCATCCTGGTTAACACGGTGAAACCCCATCTTCACTAAAAATACAAAAAATTAGCCAGGCGTGGTGGCAGGCACCTGTTACTCAGGAGGCTGAGGCAGAAGAAAGGCGTGAACCCAGGAGGCGGAGCTTGCAGTGAGCCGAGATTGCACCACTGCACTCCAGCCTGAGCGACAGAGCGAGACTCTGTCTCAAAAAACAAACAAAACAAAAACAAAAAAACAAAACAAACAAACAGAAAAGCAGCACCATGAGGGACAAAAGTTAGATGCTGAGGAGAATTTTGTTCTCACTTTCTCTAACTATTTTTTACTTTTATTTTTATTTTTAGAGATAGGGTCACACTCTGTTGCCCAGACAGAGTGGTGTAATCACAGTTCACTGAAGCTTCAAAGTCCTGGGCTCCAGCAATCCTACTACCTTGACCTCCCAAACTACTGAGACTACAAGTATGAGCCACTGCACCCGTCCTGGAGAATTACTTGACAGTGAAGTTGTTAAACAATGAATTGAGAGAATCTTGTTGAGCAGGCATCAGCAAATTGCTAAATTTGAGTCAAGTCCAGCCAGGGGCCTGTTTTAGTAAGGTTTATGAGTGAAAACTGATTTTTACTTTTTAAAGAATTGTTTTAAAGAAGAATATGTAATCGAGACTGCAAGTGACACACAAAGCTTAAAATGTTTCCAATCTGTCCATTTGTAGAAAAAAAAAAAAAAAAAAAAAAACCTTGCTAACCCCTGTCCTAGAAGAACTGGCTCATCCTAACTCCCTTAGGGCCTCAGTTTCCCTATTTAAAATTTGAGTATGAAGGAGACTGAAAGTCAGCTTAGAGAGGTAGGAGAAAGACAAGAATTTGCTGAAGAGTAAATTACTATTTGGTCAACCTTGAGGCCATGTTGTGGAGCTCCAGGCTAGCTTGGGGATGGGGTACAGGAGGCTGGTGTTGGAAGTTGGGAGGAAGCACCATGGTAAAAGGAGAAAAGAGAAAGCAGCGGGAAGATATGGGAATAGTAGTTTATACCAGCCCCATTCCACAGGCCAAGTCTCAAGGAAGACAGGCAGGAGGAAAAGAAACAAAAATAAGTCAGACAAGTGGCTTGCATAGCCCAGGGTATTGCTCTTAGAAGTGAGACTGAGAGGAAACAGATGTTTCAGCCTAGAGGAAAAGGCACGGAAAACCAGCCATTCATTTGTAGAGAAGTTAACTAGCTGGGCTGTAGTCAGGAAAACAAAGAGGGATTTAGCCTCTGTCTCTGGGGGTTTGGGGTGGGATGCTGAGCAGGTATTTCAGGGTCAGCCCTGCTCTAAAACTACTGCTTAGAAAGAGCTGGGTGACTGAGAAGGCCTGTCAATGGCAATCTCAGAAACAATCTATTCCTCAGCTCCCTTCTAGATTTGGACCCTCTCATTAACATTCCCAGCAAGAAATCTTCATTTCTACTCCCTGTCACTGAGGATCTCACTCATTCTCGAAGCAGCCCTCTATCGCCAAGGCTCTAGGCTAAAATTTTTGTTTTGTTTGTAACTTGACATCTCTCTTCCTGTAATTTCTGTCCTCTGGTCCTGATACAGTTCTTTGGAACAGCACAAAGTTGGTCAGCTCTTTTGTTTATAGTAGGAGAAATGAGTGAGATGTGTTAGAAAAAGAGCACTAGATTTGGGATCAAAATCTCTTGTTGGAAATGCTAGCTCTAGGGTAATATCCAATTCTGTTGAACTTCATTTACCTTATCTGAAAAATGGTCAAAATGATACCTTCCCTAAGCACCTCCAAGCTTAATTTGTGTAGATCAAGTAACATTAATAATAAAAACACATAATGCTCTTCAAAGAACAATTCACAAATTTGCAAGAAGTTCACAATTGTGGACATTTTGACCCTTGCTATACTGAGCACATGGACAAAGCATCGGCTTTGGAGACTGTGAGACTAAAAATCTTTTCCCAGGGCTGGATTCAATCTGTTTATCACAGATAACTGCTCCCCTTCTGCCCTGACAGGGGGCTGAGGTGACCTCTGGGAGTTGGAGGCACAGAGCTCACAGAGTTAGGGGGAGAGCGAGAAATTTGAACAAATTTTGCAGAAAACCAAGGCCAAAAAGGACTTAAAGTTCCTCTAGTAAATGCCACCATGTAAGTATCACTACTGTAGTATCCTACACTTGCTCTGCTTTAGTTCTTTTATAAACAAGGAACTCGTGTTTCTTAGGGGTTCCTTTTCTGGTCACTGCTAATCCTTCACAAGTTCCTTATTCTGTTGAATCATCATTGACCTCCCTATAAGTTTGTAACCCTGGATCTGTTCTTGGAGAAAATTGACCAGATTTGATTCACATTTGTGCAGGACTCTGTGGACACTAAAAGAATTACATAATATAAAGATTGTAATATGGGAGGCTGAGGTGGGTGGATCACAAAGTCAGGAGATTCACACCATCCTGGCTAACAAGGTGAAACCCCGTCTCCACTAAAAATACAAAAAATTAGCCGGGCGTGGTGGCGGGTGCCTGTAGTCCCAGCTATTCAGGAGGCTGAGGCAGGAGAATGACGTGAACCTGGGAGGCAGAGCTTGCAGTGAGCCGAGATCGCGCCACTGCACTCCAGCCTGGGCGACAGAGTGAGACTCCGTCTCAAAAAAAAAAACCAAAAACAAAAAACAAAAACAGCAAAGATTGTAATATAAGTTAGGATAAAACAAGAGGAAAAACTTTCCATCTATGAGTCATTAAGCAGTGCAACAGGCATGTAGAGGAGGCTGCATAATATTTCTCTCTGCAGAGCTTTAAAAACAGGACAGATCTGTCTGAGAGGGGTTAGGTGTAGCCTTGCATGGAGGCAGGGGAATGGACTAAATAACCTTGAAGAAGTCCTCTCAGTCTCGGCATTCTAGAATTTGAGAAGTCTCTTAACCAACAGTGCATGCTCACACATATCACAGCCAAAGGGGAAAGCCTGGTCTAGTCTTGCTGCTCCTACGATTGCTGCCACAGACATTTAGTTGCTCAGTGTGGCAGCATGCCTCTGGGCCTAGGCAGGAATTCACATGTCAGTCAAGAATTTGGCAGTGTGTGAGACCTGGTACATGAGCCTATTATCAGTGTCCTATAGAGCAGTTTCAGTTGCCATATCTCCCCTTGCCACAGCCTAGCAGGTAGCAAAGGTTTATCTTTGTGAGAAGTGGAAGGTGGCAGCACAGCTTCATCTGTCTCCACTCTGCCCCCAGTCAATCATGCTTGAGAGAATTTCCTTCCCACAACGGAATGAAAACTCTGCTTCTTCTCAACTCCTGGTCATTGGTTCATAGAAACACACTCCATTCTATGTAAGTATCACAAGAAATGGAGACAGAATCTTCTCCTGTTCCTTTTGAAAGGCTATCAGTCCCACATGTACCCTGAAGTGACTTTTCCTGACCCTATTGAACAGGGTGCTGAAGTCTGAGAGTGCTTAACAGATTCCCAGCCATTATTTTTTTGATGTTCACAGAGATCCTCTGATGTCCATATTGTTTTCCATCATTTTAATGGATGAGAAAATGAGGCCTGGAGTAATTAAATAATGTGCCATGGCTTACCTCAACAGGGAGTGAGCTCCTTGTTCTGAAGGCATGCAAACACAGTCTGACTATCCTTGTATGGCAGGCAGTGGGGAGTTTATGTATCGGATTGCAAGAGAGAAATAATGTTGGACCAGATGACCTCCACTTCAACCTACTATTGTACAATTCTGGGTAGTAGAGCAAAGTATCAAACTCAGGTCTTCAGCCTCGTCATTCTAGGTTATTTGCACCACACCACCATGTATGAGGTCCTTCAGAGCAGGTACTACATCTTATATATCATTTTTATGTTCTGTACCCAGCATGGCACAGAGTTAACATTGGTGACTTAATTGTTGATTTAACTGCTTGTTGATTTAAAGGCAATAATAATCACTCGTAGAAAGCTCACTGTATTATAGGCACTGTTATCATCTATAAACTTACTTGATACTGACAACAAGCCTAGAAGGTATGTACTATTATCTGCATTTTAAAGATGTGGAAACTGAGGCTCAGAGAACTAAATGAACACAGCTGGTTAGTTTTAGTGAAAGGATTGATTCAAACCCAAGCAGTCTGGCTTCAGTCCTGCTCTTAACCATTCCATTACACTGCCTCTCAGTATGTAATGAATGCATGCATGCATATTCTCCATTATCACAGTTCACTGACTCACCAAGAAGCACTATTTTCAAGCATATATAGCAGACTTGATGGGAGAAATTAGTACAGAACCCACTTGGCTAACACTAGAATGTGGACTAAACTTGGCAGGTAGGGCCCTGAGGCCACTGGAGCTCCCATCTGTCTATCTTTATTCTCTTTCTTCTCTGCTCAGGTATTCCAGCTGGGGCCCTCTCCTCCTATTGTTCATGCTTACCAACTGGAAAGCCTGGCCCCACCCAAGCCTGTATTTCCTCTGCTCCCTGGCCAAATTCCCAGTGAAAACAGTTCACTACTCCCTGGCTCACATCCTCCAAGCCAGCAGGAGCACTTCCCTGCTAAAGGCAGGAGTAGCGAAAAACTGAGGTTTGTGGATGTGCCCAGTTCAGAAGTAACCACAAGCTCTAGCCCAAAGCCAATAGAGGAAGAAGATACCACTCTACCTGTTTCATCCTCCAGAGAGGAAGCAGAGGCAAATAGCCTCTTCTTGCTGTGATAATCTTGATTTGCAAACTTTTCCCTACTTAAGCAACACAACTCCTGTGCATGGTGTGATGTGAATAAAAATCAAGGACACCAGAAGCAGTGGAATGATTATCATAATAACAACTACTGCATTTATACAGCCCTTACTCTTGCACAAACTGTGCTAAGTACTGGCAACCACTGTCTCACTCCACATTCCCAACAACCCTGTGAGGCAGGTGCTCCTTGTATGAATGGAAACAATGAGAAGTTAAGTGACTTTCCCAAAGCCACATAACTCCTGGGTAAAAGACTCAATATTGATACTGAGGACTAGCTGTGCTCTTATATATCACCCTCTACTGTCTTTCCTCTAATGGCCTCTCAGGGCCCTTCAAGCTCTTACACTTGGGCATTCAAGGATTAGAGGTAAGATTAATGGGAGTGTGACATCTTACGTGACCAATGGGGATTAGGCTCTGGCCAAACTCCTCTTCCTGTCTCGTGAGCCAGGAAGAGACTCCCCTAACCTTACAGAGAGTAGTACTGAGGACCAGAGAAAGAAATCAATTTGCTTGAGGTCCTTAGTAGCAGGGCTGCTCCCAGCCCAGTATACCTTCTAATACTCCACAAGGTGGCCTTCTCTCACACCTCCCTCGTTCAGCTAGTTACACAAAATCAAGGGGACAGACAGTCTTCAGGAGGTGCTTCAGTTCTTCAGTCCCTTTGCTTAAATTTCTTTTTTTTACCTTAAAAATATTTATTGTCTTATTTTTCAGACATTTGTATTTAAGTACTACCTTAGTAGTAATCAGAACCTCTTTGAGGTGTTTTTACAAAGACCACTGATTTGCTTTAAAAAAAATTTTTTTTTGGTTCATTAGAGAATAAAGTAGGGGTGAAATATATCAGGTGTGGGGCCAGCTATTCATTTAATAAATGCAATTTTAAGGATCCTTTTTTTTAATATACTTTAAGTTCTAGGGTACATGTGCATAACGTGCAGGTTTGTTACATATGTATACATGTGCCATGTTGGTGTGCTGCACCCATCAACTCGTCAGCACCCATCAATTTGTCATTTATATCAGGTATAACTCCCCAATGCAATCCCTCCCCCCTCCCCCCTCCCCCCTCCCCATGATAGGCCCCATTGTGTGATGTTCCCCTTCCCGAGTCCAAGTGATGTCATTGTTCAGTTCCCACCTATGAGTGAGAACATGCGGTGTTTGGTTTTCTGTTCTTGTGATAGTTTGCTAAGA
>NW_022297083.1:0-2035 GCF_002776525.5 Piliocolobus tephrosceles
GGAGCTAGAGGTGAGTGGAGGGTGTGAAGTTTTCTCCTGTCCTCCGGGGAATATGTCTTTCCTTCTCTTTCAGCACTTGCTTGGCTTTTCTCCGAAAGGTTCAAATCCAGAGATTGAACATACAGAAAAAGAAACTAACTATAGACCTGTATCACACGAAATGCTCTCTCAGATACTTTGAAGGTGGGAATCTGGGCACCCTGTCATCCTTCAACCTGGCACTTCGATAGGTGTTTAGGGAGAGTCCTTTGGGCCCCATCTCAACTCTCTCGTTACAGAAGAGTCGAAGGATCTGGCCGGCTGCCTGCAACATTCATCGCAGCGTACGGAAGAGTTAGAGCGGGCTCTATCTGCTGTCACCGCCACACAGAAGAACAAGGTGGACAGGGTGAGTCCGACCACCAGCCCTGTGCCCTGGGAGCCTGGCTTCGCAGATGGAGGAGTGAGCCTAAAGGTCCCTTCTGCAGAATGGAGTGTCCTGCCCAGGAGGCGTCATGGCCATTTCTCGCTGCTTTTGTGTCTGGTTGTTAGAGGCAGCCTGGGGCTGAGTCAGCTGCTGTGGGTGAGTTGGGGGAGTGCGGTGGGGAGCGAGCACTGGACACAGAGTTTGGAGGCCAAGTGCCTCCCCTGCCCTTACCTGGCTGGGGTCTTGGCCAAGTCCTAGGTGGGGTATTGGGTACTTGTACTGTGAAGGTACAGAAGAGGACCTTTAGTATGTTACCATTTCTGTAGAGAGGAAACTGTGTGTGTGTGTGTGTGTGTGTGTGTACATACTATGAAAATATACATAAAATAAGTCTGTAAGGTTCATAAAAAACTCAGGAGAGAGCAACAGGGTGGCTGGGAGATACTTCCCTTCTGTACCTTCTCAGTTTTGGACTATGCGAATGTATCATCCTTTCAAACAGTGAACAAAAGATTCATTGTCCCCTTCCTATCTGTGACCCCCAGCAAGAAAAATGGGCTTTAGAGAATCGGATAGATCTGGCTGTTCAAATGCCAGCTCTGCCTATGTGATCTTAGGAAAGCACTTAACATCAAATACTCCATGTGTTTTCATCTACACAACAGAGGGAATCATAGTAACTGTCTCCTGTGGTGGTTGCGAGGATTAAATGGGATTGCTAGCATGGTACCTGGTGAAGGACTCCATAAAGGTTCAAACAGTGCTAGTAATAACAGTAATAACAAGAGCAATATTAACTGATCTCTCCGGGCCTCTGTTAGCCACCTGTAAATTCGATCTCTTTCCCTGTCCCTTCCAACTTTACTGAGTTCTTTTAAAAACCAGACCATAGGCTTGGAAATGCCTTGATCCGTACTGACCAAGTTGTATATTGAGCCTAGCCCTAGCCTATTTAAGGGGCACTGTATGGGATGGCCCAGGTTCCCTAGATAGAAACTTCTCACTCTTCACCATCCAGTCCTCGAAGCGCAGTAAAACACTTCTCAAGACACAGTTAAAGCAGTCCTTACAGGAGCGGGCACTGCTGAAAGCGCACGTGACACAGGTGAGGTTTTGCAGAGGGAGGGATGTGGAAGGAAGGTGACCCCAGGTGGCCAGGAGCAGGCGAGGACCAGTGACAGCCCTGCGTAACTTCTGTTCCCACTCTTGCAGATGAAGGAGTCGCTGCAACAAGTCCAGCTAGAGAGAGATGAGTATGCTGAACATATAAAAGGAGAGAGGGCCCGGTGGCAGGAGAGGATGAGGCAAATGTCACAGGAGGTGAGATCTGACCCTTCAGCGCCCCCCACCTTAGATCAGTCACTGGATCTTTCTGGGCATCTGTAACATGGGAATAGTACAGCCAGAGGTGGTCATGGGTCTGGGCTTTGTGGAGGTGGGGGTAGAGAGGGAGATGGTGGCCAGCCCCTCTCTCCAGGGCCCTTTTCCCCTGTGCTTTGGGCAGCTTTGGACCTTGAAGAAGGAGAACCAGCATAATATGCATCGGGTGGAGGAGCTGGAGAGGAGCTTGTCCCAATTCAACAACCAGATGGGTAAGATGGGGCTGGCGTGACCTGGGAGCAGGCCTGG
>NW_022297084.1:0-6997 GCF_002776525.5 Piliocolobus tephrosceles
TCATGGACGTAGTAGAAGGTTGATTACCAGAGGCTGGGAAGGGTGGTAGGGGAGTCGGGGATGATTAATGGGTACCAAAAAATTAGTTAGAATGAATGACACCTACTATTTGATAGTACAACAGGATGTCTATAGTTAATAATAATTTAATTGTACATTTTAAAATAACTAAAAGAGTATAATTGGATTGTTGGATTGTTTGTAATACAAAGAATAATCACTTGAGGGGATGGATACCCCATTCTCCATGATGTGATTATTATATACTGCATGCCTGTATCCACACATCTCATGTACTCATAAATATACATACCTACCATATACCCACAAGAATTAAAAATAAAATTTTTTTTAAAAGTAGAAAGACTTCAAATAACCTAATGATGCACCTCCAGGAACTAGAAAAGCAAGAACAAATCAAACTCTAAATTAGTAGAAAGAATGTAACAAGGCTGGGTGTTTTAATCACATTTTAATCACAGCACCTTGGGAGACTGAGGCAGGATGATTGTCTGAGACCCACCTGGGCAGCAAAGTGAGACTGTGTCTACAAAAAAAGTTTGAAAATTAGCCAGGAATGATGGCATGTGCCTGTAGTCCCAGCTACTTAGGCAGCTGAGGCAGGAGGAATGTTTAAGCCAGGAGGTTGAGGCTGCAGTGAGCCATGATCGCACCACTGCACTCCAGCCTGGGGAGCAGAGCAAGATTCTGTCTCAAAAAGAAAGAGAGAAAGAGAGAAAGAGAGGAAGGAAGGAAGGAAGGAGGGAAGGAAGGAAGGAAGGGAGGGAGGGAGAAAATAATAAAGATCAGCACAGAAATAAAGGAAATTGAGATTATAAAAAAATACAAAAGATCAATGAAACAAATAGTTTTCCAAAGGGATAAACAAGCAAAATTGACAAATCTTTAGGTAGACCAAGTAAGAAAAAAGAGAGAAGACCCAAATAAATAAAATCAGAAAGGAAAAGGAGACATTAAAACTAATACCACAGAAATGTAAAGGATCATGAGAGACCATTATGACCAACTACATACCAACAAACTGGAAAACCTATAAGATAGTTAAATTCTTGGACACATATGACCTATAAGAAATAGAAAGCCTGAACAGACCAGTAACAAGAAATGAGATCAAAGCAGTAATAAAAAATCTCTGATGAAAGAAAAACCCAGGAGCAGATGGCTTCCACAATGAATTCTACCAAACATTTTAAGAAGAAATATAAATTCTATTCAAATTATTCCAAAAAAATTGAACAGTAGGGAATACTTCCAAATTCATTATATGTGGCCAGCATTACCCTGACAGGAAAACCAGACAAAGATACAACAACAATAACAACAACAACAACAACAAAACTACAGGCCAATATTCCTGATGAACATAGATGTAAAAATTCCCAATAAAATACTAGCAAACCAAGTTCAACATCACATTAAAAAGATCATTCACCATGATCAAGTGGGATTTGCTGCAAGGATGTAAAATGGTTCACCATACACAAATCAATAAATGTGTTATATCACATTAACAAAACTAAGGACATTTTTGTCCATGATGATTTCAACAGATGCTGAAAAAAGCATTCAGTAAAATTCAATATCTTTTCATGACAAAAACTCAACAAACTGGGTATAGAAGGAACATATCTCAAAACAATAAAGGCCATATATGACAAACCCAGAGCTAACATCATGCTGAATGGGGAAAAATTGGTAGTCTTTCTGGGGAAAAATTGGCAGTCTTTCCTCTAAGAACTGAAAGAAGATAAGGATGACCAATTTTACTATTTTTATTAAACATAGTCCTGAAAGTCCTAGCCAAAGTACTTGGGCAAGAGAAAGACTTAAAGGGCATCCAATTTGGAAAGGATGAAGTTAAATTATCCTTGTTCATTGATGACATGATCTTATATCTGGAAAATCCTAAAGACTCTACCAAAAATTATTAGAATTGATAATCAAATTCAGTAAAGTTGCAAGATACATAACCGTCATACGAAACTCAGTAGCATTTGTATATGCCAACAGCAAACAATTGGAAAAATAAATCAAAAAAGTGATCTCATTTATAATTGCTACAAAAAAAAAACCCCTAGGAATAAATTTAACCACAGAAATGAAAGATCTCTTGCAAAGAAAACTATGAGACACTGATGAAATAAATTGAAGTGGATACAAAAAAAAACAAAAAAAAACAAAAAAAACAAAAAAAAAAAACAACAAAAAAAACAGACATCTCATGCTCATGGATTGGAAGATTTAATACTGTTAAAATATCCATATTATCCAAAGTGATCTACAGTGGTCTCTTCACTCTATTGATTGTTTCCCTTGCTACCTATATAATATGATACAAAGTGATCTACAGATTGCAATCCCTATCAAAGTGCCAACAACATTCTTGATGGAAATAGAAAAAACAATCCTAAAATTCATATGAAACCACAAAAGACCCCAAATAGCCACAACAATCCTGAGAAAAAAAGAACAAAGCTGGAAGCATCACACTACCTGACTTCAAAATATGCTATAAAGCCATAGTAACCCAAAACAGCATAATACTGGCATAAATGCAGGCACACAGACCAATGGAACAGAATAAAGAACCCAGAAATAAATCCGCACATTTACAGCCAACTCATTTTTGACAAAGATGCCAAGAACGTATATTGGGAAAGAACAGTTTCTTCAATAAATGATGCTGGGAAAACTGGATAACCATATGCAGAAGAATAAAACTAGACTCCTGACTCTCACTATATACAAAAATCAAAATGGATTAAAGAAAGCCAGGCATGCTGGTGTGTGCCTGTAGTCCCACTACTTGGGAGGCTGAGGCAGAAGGACTGATTGCTTGAGCCCAGAAGTTCAAGTCCAGCCTGGGCAACATGGTGAGACCCCTATCTCTTAAATAAAGATTTAAATGTAAGACCTGAAACTATAAAACTACTGGAAGAAAATGCTGAGAAATGATTCAAAACATTGGTCTTGGCAGAGATATTTTGTGTAAGACCTCTAAAGCACAGGCAACAAAAGCAAAAATAGACAAATGGGATTACATACAGGTAAAAAGCTTCTGCACAGCAAGGGAAACAATCAATAGAGTGAAGAGACAACCTATGGAGTGAGAGAAATTATTTTCAAACCATATATTCAATAAAGAGTTAATACGCAAAATATAAAAGGAACTCAAATAACTCAATAGCAAAAAAATAATAATCTGATTAAAAATGGGCAAATGATCTAAATAGACATTTCTTTTCTTTTTCTTTAGATTTGCCATTAACAATGAATATGCATTTCTTAAAAGAAAACATACAAGTGGCCAACAGGTATATGAAAAATGCTCAACATCACTAATCAAAGAAATGCAAATCAAAACCACAATAAGATATCATCTCACCCCAATTTAAATGGCTATTATATTCAACCTGAGAAAACTGATAAAAATGGCTATTATAAGACAAAAATAACAAATACTGGTAAGGACGCAGAGAAAGGAGAACACTTACACACTGCAGATGGAAATTTAAATTAGTATAGCCATTGATGAAAATAGTATGAAGTTTCCTCAAAAAACAAAAAATAGAACTACCATATGATCCAACAATCCCACTGTTGTGTATATATTCACATGAAAGAAAATCAATATATTGAAGAGATATTTGTACTGTCATATTTATTGCAGCACTATTCATAATAGACAAGATATGGATTCAACCTAAGTGTCCAGCAAGAAATGAATAAAGAAAATGTGGTATGTATACACAGTGAAATATTATTCAGCCATAAAAATGAAATAAATACTTTCATTTGCAGAAACATAGATAGAACTGAAGGGCATTGTGGTATGTGAAATAAGCCAGGCACAGAAAGACAAATATTACATGTTCTCACTCATATATGAAAACAAATAAACAAACAAAAAAAGGATCTCATGGAGGTATAGAGTAAAATAGTGATTACCAGAGGCTGGGAAGGGTAGGGGGAGGGAGGATGAGGAGAAGCTGGTTAACGGGTACAAAACTACAGTTAGAAGCAAAAAGTTCTAGCGTTTGATAGCACAGTAGAGTGACTATAGTTAACAATAATTTATTGTATATCTCAAAATAGCTATAAGAGAAGATTTGGAATGTTTTCAACACAAGTAAATGATAAATATTTGAGGTGATGGATACCCCAATGACCCTTATTTGATTATTATACATTGTATGCATGTGTCAAAATATATGTACCCCCAGAAATATATGTACAACCATTATATATTAATTAAAAACTTGAGTTATTCAATACTTTTCCCTCTAATCAGACTCCTAACTTTAGCTTCCACCTCTTTTTCTACCCCCTAAAGCTTGTGTTTCCTTCCCAAAACATGAATAGGCTTATATAAATGCTTTGTTCAAAATATCTCCTGGTTCCCAGTGGCATATAGAATACATATCTGCCAGTTTTATACAGCATAGCCACATTTTGGTTTCTTCCTTTTCAACTCTATGTCCTACTATACTCCAATGTCCTTTTCATCACACACACAGTCTGTGGATCTCCCTCAGCACTCCCCCATCTTCTGGATATATCTGCATGCTCCTGGCCCAGGGGCTTGGCTCAAACCTTTTCTGTTTGAGTTATGTACTATACTGAATGTCTAACCATACTCCCTATCCAGTTTCAGTTTTCACTCCTAGCTGATGACTTGGATAAGAGTCTCTTGAGTTAGAAATAGTTTTTGTCAATAACATGGGAGTAACAATGCATATAATAGTAATAGCTCACATGAATAAAGTTCTTAATTACTGTGCCAGGCACTGTTAATGACAAAAATGATCAACGTCCTCCAGGATAAAGGGAACTAAGAGACAGTTTGATCAAATGTCCTTATACCCTCAAAAAGCATTTCCTGATATAACAGGCCCAGCCTCTTTGCCCTTTTCTATTCCAACTTGCCAGTAGACGAGGGGCCATATCCTGTTAAGTCCAGTGAGTAGAATCACTTCATTCATCAAGGCGGGACATGGCTTGTTTATGCATGAGGTAGTTATTCCACTCTGGTTTAATTTCTTTTAAAATGGGGATGATGACAATTATGGTTGTTATGCAGATAAAAACTCATGTACAGTGTCAAGCATAGGACCCATGGTTAAGAGCTATTAATATTCAGAATATTAACACATCCCAGGGTACCCATAAAACACTTCTTAAAGAACTACAGTGCCTTCAATCTAGCCTGGCTCTTATTTATTTGACACTTCAGTGGGGAACAATAATTCAATTTTGGCCAGGTGTGGTGGCTCACACCTGTAATCCCAGTACTTTGGGAGGCCAAGGCAGATGGATCACTTGAGATCAAGATTCAAGACCAGCCTGGCCAATATGGCGAAACCCCAGCTCTACTAAAAATATAAAAATTAACTGGGCATGGTGGTGCACACCTGTAGTCCCAGCTATTCAGGAGGCTTAGGCACAAGAATCGCTCTAGCCCAGGAAGTGGAGGCTGCAGTGAGCTGAGATCGTGCCACCACACTCCAGCCAAAGTGACAGAGTGAGATCCTGTCTCAGAAAAAAAAAAAAAAAAGAATTCAATTCAGGAAGATAGTTCTGAGAGGGGAAAGAAGAGGAGAAGCAGGGAGGAGTGGGAGGATGAGGTAGCAGCAGTACCCACAGTGATGCAGGAGCTCCTGGATGGGAACCTGGAGGGCGGTGGTGTTTTTATTGCCTTTTCCATGATTGGAAAATAAGTTTTGAACTTTGGGGGCTTTAAGGAGTAGAAATGGGAAAAGTAAATACAGAGGCTGTTAGTCCTCCTTAAGGGAGAATACTACTGTCTTCTGTGTACCTACATGTTGGGACTCAGTCTGAGCTGGAAGTATTCGAATTAATGCACTGAGGAGCTGGATTATACAAAAATTAGCCAGGCATGGTGGCATGCACCTGTAATCCAAGCTACTTGGGAGGCTAAGGCAAGAGAATTACTTGAACGTGGGAGGCAGAGGTTATAGTGAGCTGAGATCATGCCACTGCACTCCAGCCTCGGCAATAGAGCAAGACTCTGTCTCTAAATAAATAAATAAATAGGGTTCAATTGTACTTAACTATTTGAAGTATTTAAAACCAAGCATAATCTCTGAGCTTAAATGAGTGATTTTGTAAATATTTAGGCAGTGGTTTGAGGAAGTAATTCACCCCCAAAACAAACTAACGTACATTTAGTTACAATGAGACTGAAGCAGGGAGATGAAAGCCAAGTTCTCCTGCTGTTGTTCTTAAGCATTTGGTAAAGCAACATAGGGAGTGGCATCTTTAGATTTGTCTAAAAAACACAAAGAACAGTTACAAATAAAATTCCATGCACATGTATCCCAGAACTTAAATACATATATACATATATATACATATATATACACACATATATACATATATATACATATATATACACACACACATATATACACATATACACACATATATATATATACACACACACACACACACATATATATATATATGAGACAAAAAAACACAAAAACAAATAAAATTCCAGACAGAAAGAGGATGGAAATATTAGAGAATTATATACAGTCAAAATATGCCTTGTAGCTGCCATACAAACTCAACATTATGAAACTATCAAATGCATAAATGAACACTCTCTTGAGGAATTTCTAATATCTAAGGAATTGTTTTTTCCCTTTTGGTGGTACAATTACGAAGAGGTGGGTTTTGCAGAATTTGTTTAGTGGTGGTAGGATGGCTGTCTATTCAGGGTTGATTCGAACCTCTGTTAATTTGAAATACTCTTCCACTTTCTCCAGCAGTGAAGACTTATTTGCAGGTCATGAGATCAAAAGTTGACTACTTGAGACCGTGGAAAACCTAAAGTTGTGTCAAAGAACTATTGTCAGGGAAAAAACATCAAGATGAGTTTATTGTTAGTCTTGCTGCAGAGAGAGAGAGAGAGAGAGAGAGAGAGAGAGAGAGAGAGAGAGAGAGAGAGAGA
>NW_022297084.1:7007-10338 GCF_002776525.5 Piliocolobus tephrosceles
AGAGAGAGAGAGAGAGAGAGAGAGAGAGAGAGAGAGAGAGAGAGAGAACGCAGTAATGGAAACATGCTCAGATCTGATGGTGGGTTGTCCAAAAAAAGCAGCCCCTGAGTGCTGTCATCCTAACACCACAAGTAGGGCTCACAGTCAGTCTTGGCTGACTCCCACAATCAGGTTGGGAGGATGAAAGAAACTTCCACTGTCTCAGGAGGCAAGGAAAGCTCAGAGGAAATGAAAGACAAGGTTTGGTGAGTTGCTTTTCTGGTTTACATAGTGGTCTCTTAATGGAATTCTGAAAAGGAAAAGGAGCCACAAGAAACAAGAGAAAGAAAATGTTCTCATGTATTTCCAAATTCTAAGGCAAGAACTTCCCCCAAGAAATTCTTCCTAGACGTTTTCTCCCTTTCTCTTATTTGCAAATACAATAGAACTGTTTCATGTAATCAGTACTGGGAATAGGGAACTAATATTGGCCCATACAACAGTTAGCCCGCTTTGTGGTTTGACTATTTAGGGAGATTTGATAATAGACTTGAACATGCCCAAAATGAGCTCTATTACACTAGCCTCCTTTAGACTATATTCATGCAGAGAAAGGATCCTAAATCCTAAAATAGGAGAGTGAAAGTGAGGAGTCAGGCAGGGAAAAAAGGCCTGTAGTGTCACAATTTGCAGACTGACAACTTCCAAAAGGATTAAATACAATGTTAACTCCATTAACTAGGATGCCGAGTGGACAGTAAAGCCTAACTGACATGGTTGTTTTGTTCTGTTTTTTAGTAGTTGCCAGGCACTTAAGAAAAAGCCTTTTCTGTGACCCCCCACATCCACATTGATGTTGACTTTGCATTAAAATGGCTAGTTCTGTTATGGGATCTTTGGGGTGTCAGTTTTCTGGCCAGAAACCTCTGTGGCTGGTGACATCTTTGCCCTAGTTCTTATCCTGTGTCCAGGAAGAATGAGGTATGCAGACAAGTGAAGAGTGAACAAGATAAAGAGGCACCTGAGTTCTTGTCCTGCATCCAGGAAGAATGAGGTATGCAAACAAGTGAAGGGTGAACAAGGAGGAAGAGGAGTTTTATTAAGTGTTAGCACAGCTCAGAGGAGAACCACAGTGAGTAGCTCCTCTCTGTAAGCAGGTCATCCCATCTCTCCATCCTCTGCCCTGCTGTGGCTGAGCCCAGGGCTTCTATGGACCTCAGAGGGGGAGGAAGTGTGTGCTGATTGGTCCATGGGCAGCCATGGGTGGGCCCAGAAAAGGCACCACAGGTCCTCACTCCAGGTGGCAGGACTGGCCGCCTGGCCTGAAGGTGGGGTCTTACTGGGGACCTGCCCTCTTCCACCCAGGAGCCTGTCTGCCTCCCACAGCAGTCCACGGCGCCCAGGCTGCTTGCACCAAGGGGCACTTGCAGGCCAGAGTCGAGCTGCCCTCAGCCCCCCTCAGCTTCCTCTCTCATGTTCATGGGCACTCAAATTCTGGAGGGGCCCAAGGCGGCAGGGCACTGGTGTGTCAGCGCTGCCCTGAGCCAACACACATCCTCTGAGCTGTGACAGCACCTCCGGTTCGGCCCCAACCCCTCTCTGAGATGAGATCAGAGCAGGTGCCTGAGGGAAAAGAGACCAGGCAGTGGGAGCAGACACCCCTGAGCCTGTGGTGGGGGGGGCTTCCTGGCCCCCGAGGATGCAAGCTGCACAGATGCCCGTGTCCTGCACCTGGGAGAGCGGCTACAGATGCACCTGAGGAGCTCCTACCCCACCAACTAGGAAGGGGTGGGGCTCCCACTTGTCCCTGGCTCCTGCCCACTCCGTGGAACCAGAGGCCTGGGTCTACAGCCATGGATTGGGCAGTTATAGTTGCACTCAGGAGGACAGGGATCCTGCCTGCTCCTGACTCCCTCGAAGAGCACAGGGACAATCAGATCTGCAGCCCAGTAGGGTGGGGGCTCCTGCCTGATCCCTGGGGCTGGAGGCCCAGGTCTATAGCTGAAGTTTGGGTGACTGCAGTGGCACCCAGGAAGTTCCCTCCCCAACTTGGAAGGGGTGGGGCTCCCACCAGGTCCATGGAGTGTGCAGCCCCAGCCACGCCTCCCTGCTGCAGCCAGCATGATGGCAGCAGCTGCTGCCATCAGTTCTACTTTCCTGCCTTAGAAATTGGTGATGGTGTAGTGGGAATTTTAAGGAATCAGAGAGACTGATAGGGTTCAGGGAAATATTTATTAATTATTTAGGTACACCAGCCCAGTCGGATTAACATCCAAAGGACTGAGCCCCGAACAAAGAGTTAAGTTACCTTTTAAAGCATTTTGTGGGGTGGAGGGAGATCTGTGCAGATGGAAGCGAGAAACAAAGGCAGTTATTCAACTGAGACATGCATTACATCATTTCTTACTTTTTAAGGAAAAACACGTTTTGTGACTTGAGTTTATTTATCTGTCTAGTGACCTTGCAGCTGCACAGCTAGGGAAGCAGGGTATTCACAATGCTTGGGAAGGGAGGAGAGATAAAGCTCACTAGCCACAAAAAATAGGCAGTTAGTTTTTAAAGGACTCCAGCTCTTTCTCTTTCTCAGAGGGAACTGGGTTTTCTTACATACAACTGAATTTCTGCTTACACACTCTTTAATTTCTTTTAATTCCTGTTCCAATGGGAATGGGATCTCCTAGTTTTGGACTGGGGCTAGCAGGGCCTCGGGTGCCCCACCACTTGGCAACATCAGCCTCTGTCCAGAATCCTGAACCTGTAAGCTAGAACAGGGTTAGCTGACAGTGTCCTGAACCCAAGAAGGTTGGGAGGGTGGGGTTGGATTGGAGTATGCAGGATTGACAATGGTATACCTCTTCTCCAAACTACTGGCTGGGCAGAAATCTTGAGTTCTAATGAATTTGAACCTAGTTAGGCTAACCTTTCCTTAGCACCTTTCCTTAGCATTAAAGGCTAAAATAACAAGGCAGTATCCAGGGCTTCAGCAACTCTTGTGTCCTGTAAGACAAGCCACAAATACCCTTGGCCCCATTATCAGGCCTCCATTGCCATAAAATCTTTTTAATTCTCAAGAGGTTACAGAGAATTAATTACCCCTTAATCATACTTGAAGCAAACCTTCTGTCTAAAAATCCAGTGTAGACAGACATGGCGACTGGAGCCTGTGATCCCAGACAGTTAGGAGGCTGAGGTGAAATAATTGCTCGAGACCAGGAGTTTGACACCAGCCTGAGCAACACAGTGACTCCCATCTCTAAATAAATAAATACACAGGTAGATAAGTAAATACATAGACAAACTGATAGAATGATAGATAAATAAATAAATGAGTAATAAATAATTAGAGATAGAT
>NW_022297086.1:0-13819 GCF_002776525.5 Piliocolobus tephrosceles
CATATATTAACAAATGATAAAAGGAAAGAAGGTGGTTAAGAGCTAGATGGAACCATGCTTGAAGCCCATTCCCACTTACTTGCTCTCTAACACATACTTGACCTTTCTGAGATTTCATTTCCAAATTGATAAAATAGAGCTTTATGCAATGGCAGCTTCTGACGTGCAGCAAGGCTCTCAGAAAGTGTTGCCTCCCCCGCTCCTTCCTATTCTGCCTCCTCTACATTGCTAAGCAGTCTGGTGGCATCTCCTAAAGAGACTGAAGCAAAAAGGAATTATGAATTACCACTTCCAACTAGAGATTAACCAGAAAGTCCATACTGAAAGACCTGACCACAAAAGTGGACTATCATGAAAGCCTTAAAAGTTTTATGCATGAGGAACCATGTCTTGGACAAGAGCTCACATCAGTATATGTGTATTAAACATGTGGGATAGAGGAAGACCCTTCCTATTTCAATGAAAATAGAAATCTTTTGATATATCATGAATTTCTAGTTTTTTAAAAAAGAAATTTACGTGTATAAACTTGCCGGGTATTGCCTTTGATTGGCTTCAGGGCCTGGTGAGGGAGCTGGGGGTATGGGGAGAAGATTCAAAAAAGGGAAGATCTTGACTCTCTGTAGCTCCTTCCCAGTTAAAAGTAGCAATTTTCAGCAAAGTGTTCAATTTCTGAGCATCAAAATGTATGTTTTAGAAAATGAAAATGGAAAATGAGGACTAGCAATTGTGGATTCCAAGGTTTATGGGGTATTTTTTTTTTTTTTTTAGAAAGATTCTCATTCTGTCGCCCAGGCTGGAGTGCAGTGGTGCCATCTTGGCTCACTGCAAGCTCTGCCTCCTAGATTCACACCATTCTCCTGCCTCAGCCTCCTGAGTAGCTGTGACTACAGGTGCCCACCACCACGCCCAGCTAATTTTTTGTATTTTTAGTAGAGATGGGTTTTCACCATGTTAGCCAGGATGGTCTCAATCTCCTGACCTCATGATCCACCTGCCTTGGCCTCCCAAAGTGCTGGGATTACAGGCGTGAGTCACCATGCCTGGCCTTTATGGGGTACTTTTAAGGTAGTTACCAATCAAGCTAACATGACCTGGTGCAAATGGTGAAGTGGTTAGAATTAATAGAAAAAGTTGGTGTCCTAGAGTAGTATTTAAGAATGAGTGGTTTCTGCTGCAAGTTGTGGTTAATTTTAGATTCCAATGGTCTTTACAGAGGAAGGGAGCTCAAATATCTATTGTAAATAGCATCAGAGATTCTATTTTTAGATTGTTAACTAAAAGAGTTTTTCTTTAATTTAGCAAGAGAATGCTTGATACTGAGTATCCAAGACAAGTTGATTATGTATTAAATTCCAATCATGGCTTGGGGCGATGACTCATGCCTGTAATCCCAGCACTTTGTGAGGCAGAGGTGGGTCGATCACATGAGGCCAGGAGTTGGAGACCAGCCTGGCTAACATGGTGAAACCTCGTCTCTCCTAAAAATATAAAAATTAGCTGGGTGTGGTAGGGTGCACCTGTAGTCTTAGCTATTGGGGAGGCTAAAGCATGAGAATGGCTTGAACCTGCGAGGTGGAGGTTGCAGTGAGTCAAGATCCCGACACTGCACTCTAGCCTCAGAGACAGAGCTAGGCTGTGTCTCAAAAAGACAAACAAACAAAAAAACCAAAACCAATGATGATGAGACAGTGTGATGACCATACTGGTACTGGTGACAATGTTATTGAAAAAAGTTTTAAAAATAAAACCATAAGGCATATGATCCGTTGAAATAACAGCAATAGAATTTAAGCAGCAATAGAATTTTCCAAATCATAAGAGAAAATTGTATGATGTATTGGCAGGAGAAAAGTTTAGTGCAGGACAATGGCTGCTATGTGTCAGGAAGACTGAGATAAATTATTTAAGTTTTCAGAGTTTTTATAGCTGTGTAATATTCAGATTTACCCATGCTTTAGAGCACAGAGCAAATCCCCTCTTTTTCTGTCCATGACTTATGTGCTTCTTCCTATTCTTCTAGTGCATTAAAAAAGGTCTCAGTTATAGCATTTTGCATAATCTAGTTTGTAATCCCGCCTAAAGATTTATGATAGTCTTTTCCCTTTACAGCAATTGTATTCAATAGAAATATAATGTGAGTCACTTATGTCATTTAAAATTTTCTAGTAGCCATATTAGAAAAGGTAAAATGTGCAGGGGTATCAAGTTTAGTAATATTTTAAATTTATCTAAAATATAATTATTTCAACATATAACCAATGTAAAATTATTAATGAAATGTTACATATTTTTCATACTAAGTCTTTGAAATCCAGTGTGCATTCGACAGTTCAGGTACATCTTAATTTGGACTAACCACATACAAAGTGTTCAATAGCTGCACATAGGTAAATGGCTACTGGTTTGAACAGTACAGCTCTAGAACTTATTTCTCTACAATGTACCTCATTATTTTTAGAATCTTCTTCTATTTTTTTTTTTTTTTTTTTTTTTTTTTTTGAGACCGAGACTCACTCTGTTACCCAGGCTGGAGTGCAGTGGCGCGATCTCGGCTCACTGCAACCTCCACCTCCTGGGTTCAAGCAATTCTCTGCCTCAGCCTCCGGAGTAGCTGGAATTACAGGCACCCGCCACCATGCCTGGCTAATTTTTGTATTTTTAGTAGAGACAGGGTTTCACCATCTTGGCCAGGCTTGTCTTGAACTCTTGACCTAAGGTGATCCACCCGCCTTGGTCTCCCAAAGTTCTGGGATTACAGGTGTGAACCACCACGCCCGGTTTAGAATCTTCTATAATACCATGAGTAACATTTGGCACGTGAGATACTCAGTATTAAAAAATGTATTGAATTAAACATATCTTCAGTTATTTCAAGGCAGTGATATCAGTGAGAATCTATGCATAGCTTTAACCAAGCAGAGTTCTTGTCTCAAACAGGAGCATTCATCTGGGCCAAAATCATCCTGTCCAATGACACTTCTAGAAGCACATGAAAACAGAAGCATGCTAGTGAGAGTTAAATGAGCCCAGAAACAAGTGCTGGGCATTTGTTTGACAGGCCAGTGGATTCTGCTTTGACTCCAGCCCTGAGTGTGAACCATCCCTTTCAGGACACTGACCTGAGTTTCCTGGCCATGGGGCACGCCTTTTTTCACTGTATCTGGTACCTGGACACCGAATAACCTTCCCGTTCTTTTGAGGTAGCACTGACTCTTGCACTCTGGCTTTAGAATTCTTTGAAATTGGACCAGGAGAGGCAAGGACACTAAATAGTATCCTTTATCCCTTAATCCTTAAGTAATCACCAGAAAAGCCAGTTTTTTGAAAGGGGAGCTCCTCAGGCCTTTTTCTGAAGCCAGTGTGATAACATATTCTCAGAAGCTGAGGTCTTTAAGCCAAGGCATCTAAAAGCAGGGATGTGTTATTAGTCTGATCATGAACTCTAAAACCACTTTCAATCCTCCAATTTATAGACCCTCTTCTGTGATCCAACAGACTTGTCTAAATTCCCTGGTAAAAACTTAGTAGTTTGCCAACAATCCACTATTTTGTAGGCCAGTTAAGTCTTAACAGATAAACATGCCTTTAAATATGTTTTGTAAATTTCCCCATATTACACAGCTATTAGTTTCTATGAAGACACAAGATTAAGACATATTATGCCTATAGTAAAAATAAATAAATAGCATATGTGTCCTGATAGCCTCATCAGTAACTTTAACTAGACAAAGAAGGCCTTGTCCCCAACAGGAACACTGATCTGAGCCAAAATTATCCAGTGTTCTGAGATTCATCTCAATTATGTATTTGCTACTTGTTTATTTCCTTAGAGACTAGACTTTATTTTTTTTTCTATTTAAATTCCAGGGCCATCACTTGGCAACTTTATGTCTCTGGGATTTTCACACTTAAGAAAATCTATCATCTTTTAAATATATCCTAACTGAAATACCAGTTTTATAATTTAGTAGTAGCTTTTGTTAGTTTGATCTGTATTTCTTTGTTTGCATTTCATATTTTTTTAGTGCTCATATATATGTGTGTGTGTGTGTGTGTGTGTGTGTGTGTGTGTGTGTGTATTTTATTTTAAGTTCTGGGATACATGTGCAGAAAGTGCAGGTTTGTTCCATAGGTATACATGTGCTGCAGAGGTTTGCTACACCTATCAACCTGTCATCTAGGTTTTAAGCCCCAGATGCATTAAATATTTGTCCTAATGCTTTCCTTCCCCTTGCCCGCCAACCCCCAATAGGCCCTGGTGTGTGATCTTCCCCTCCCTGTGTTCGTGTGTTCTCATTGTTCAATTCCCACTTATGAGTGAGAACATGTGGTGTTGGCTTTCTGTTCCTGTGTTAGTTTACTGAGAATGATGGCTTCCAACTTCATTTATGTCCATGCAAAAGACATGAACTCATTCTTTTTTTATGGCTGCATAGTATTCCATGGTATACATGTGCCACATTTTCACATTTTTTTGGGGGGGTGGGGTCAGAGTCTCGCTCTGTGGCCCAGGCTGAGTGCAGTGGCGTGATCTCGGCTCACTGCAAGCTCCCCCTCTCAGGTTCATGCCATTCTCCTGCCTCAGCCTCCCCCCAAGTAGCTGGGACTACAGGTGCCTGCCACAACACACAGCTACTTTTTTGTAGGAAAGATGGATTTCACCATGTTAGCCAGGATGGTCTTGATCTCCTGACCTCATGATCTGCCCGCCTCAGCCCCACAAAGTGGTGGGATTACCGGTGTAAACCACCGCGCCTGGCCGATATGTGCCACATTTTCTTTATGCAGTCTATCATTGATGGGCATTTGGGTTGGTTCCAAGTCTTTGCTATTGTACATAGTGCTGCAGTAAGCATGTGTGTGCTTGTGTCTTTATAGTAGGATGATTTGTAATCCTCTGGGTATATATCCAGTAATGGGATTGCTTGGTATTTCTGGTTCTAGATCCTTGAAAAATCACCACACTGTCTTCAACAAGGGTTGAACAAATTTACAGTCCCACCAACAGTGTAAAAGCATTCCTATTTCTCCACAGCCTCACCAGTGTCTGTTATTTCTTGACTTTTTAATAATCACCATTCTAACTGACTTAAGATGGTATCTCACTGTGGTTTTGATTTGCATTTCTCTAGTGACCAGTGATGATGAGCTTTTTTCATATGTTTGTTGGTCAAATAAATGTCTTCTTTTGAGAAGTGTTGGCTCATATCCTTTGCTTATATTTTGATGCAGTTGTTTTTTTTCTTGTAAATTTGTTTAAGTTCCTTGTAGATTCTGGATATTAGCCCTTTGCCAGATGGATAGATTGCAAAACTTTTATCCCATTCTGTAGGTTGCCTGTTCACTCTGATGATATGCAGAAAGCAGAAACTAGACCCCCTCCTTACACCTTGTACAAAAATTAACTCAAGATGGATTAAAGTCTTAAATGTAAAACCCAGCTGGGTATGGTGGCTCATGCCTGTAATCCCAGAACTTTGGGAGGCCGAGGTGGGTAGATCACGAGGTCAGGAGTTTGAGACCAACCTGACCAACATGGTGAAACCCTGTCTCTACTAAATTAGCCAGGCATGGTAGTATGTGCCTATAATCCCAGCTGCTCCAGAGGCTGAGGCAGGAGAACCACTTGAACCGGGGAGGCACAGGTTGCAATGAGCCAAGATCGTGCCACTGCACTCCTACCTGGGCAACAGAGTAATCTGTCTCAAAAAAAAAAAAAAAAAAGTAAAACTCAAAACCATCAAAACCCGAGAAGAAAACCTAGGCAATACCATTCGGGACATAGGTATGGGCAAAGACTTCATGACTAAAACACCAACAGCAATTGCAAGAAAAGCCAAAATTGACAAACGGTATCTAATTAAAGTAAAGAGCTTCTGCACAGCAAAAGAAACTATCTTTGCATTTTAAATATCTTAGAATCATAGTCTGTGGGAATCTCAGAACTTCTCTGGTACAATTTCCTGATTTTATATTTGAAGATATAATGACCTATTTTGTGCAAGTTCATGAAGCTCAAGTTCATAATCAAGACTGGAACTGACTCCCCTTTTCTGTCAGTATCAAAGCTAATGACTGGAACTGACTCCCCTTTTCTCTCAGTATCATGGCCGGAGGATCACTTGAGCCCAATGTGTAAGATGTACATGATCTGGAGCCCGATATCTCTGACTTCATGCATAATACCTTGCCCTGCTCACACCACTTAAGTTCACAGTCCTCTCCGTGGGTTTCTGAACACCAGGTACATGCCTTGCATGGGATGCCTGCCCAGCTACTCCCTCTTTATAGAATGCTCTTCCCCCAGGCATCTGCACAGTTAACTGTTAGACCTTCTTCAAGGCTTTGCTCAATTGTCATCCTCTCAACAAGACTCACCACCCAGTTTTAAATTTCACCTTCCCACAAAAATCTCCACCTTTTAAATTAATTTTCACCAATTTAATTATTTTGGCACATTTTTGAAAATCAATAGCTCATATAATCATGAGTCTATTTCTCACAGAAATAAACTGTCTCTATTGCTTACATTGTTCTACTGCAGTTTATCTCTATCTGAATGTCTATCCCCAACATCTTCATTATTAAAACTTTAAAGTAGGTTTTGAATTCAGATATAACAAACCTTGCAGCTGTTTGTCTATTCTGAAATATTTTTGGCTGTTCTATACTATTTTTTCCATATATGTTTTCACACAAGAGATTGAAATTTGTCAATTTCTTCCAAAACCCTCTTAGGATTTGATTGGATAACACTAGCTTCATAAAATAAGTTGAGAAACATTCCCTTAGTCTCTGTTTTTGAAGTAGCTAATATGAGATTGGCATTATTTATTTAATATTTACTAGACTTCACCAATGCTATAGTTTAAATGTTTGTCTCCTCCAAAACTCATGCTGAAATTTCTTTGCTAATGTAATGGTATTGGGAGACAGGACCTTTAAGAGGTGATTAGGCCATGAGCACTAGGCCCATATAATCCATTTTAATAAATATTTTATGTACACTTAAAAAGAATGTATAATCTACCTATGTTGGGTATCGCATTTTATAAATGTAATATAAATTAATTCAAGTTTGTGGAGAGGGTGGTTGAAATCCCTTATATCTTTGTGGGTTTTTTTTCCCCTAGTTCTTCTATGAATTCTCGAGAAGAAGGTAACTATCCATAGTGCATTGAATAGTGACCCTCCACCACCCCCACCCCCCACAAAGGATATGTCAACCACAACCTCAGAATGTGACCTTATTTGAAATAAGGGTCTTTGTAGATATAATTAAGGTAAGAATCTAGAGATGACATTTACCTTGACTAGACAGATCCTTGATTCCAAAGATAGATTTCCTTGTAAGAGAAAAGAAAAGCAAGCCAAGAGCCACCAGGAGCTGGAGGAGACAAGGGTGGATTCTTCCCCCAGCCTTGAGAGGAAGCATGGCTCTGGTGAGGCTCAGTTTCAGACTCCTAGTCTCCAGAACTGTGAAAAAATAAAATCATATATATGATTTTTTTTTTTTTTTTTGACAGAGTCTTGCTCTGTTGCCCAGGCTGGAGTGCAGTGGCATGATCTCGGCTCACTGCAAGCTCCGCCTCCCGGGTTCACGCCATTCCCCTGCCTCAGCCTCCGGAGTAGCTGGGACTACTGGCTCCCACCACCAAGCCCGGCTAATTTTTTGTATTTTTAGTAGAGACGGGGTTTCACAGTGTTAGCCAAGATGGTCTCGATCTCCTGACCTGGTGATCCGTCCGCCTAGTCCTGCCAAAGTGCTGGGATTACAGGGGTGAGGCACCACGCCCGGCCAAAATTATATTGTTTTAAGTTAACAAATTGATATTAATTTGTTGCAGAAGCCCTAACAAACTAATGCAATTGACCCCTGAACAACACAAGTTTGAGGGGCATTGGTCCACTTATGTGCGGATTTATTTCAGTAAATATATTGGAAAAATTTTTGAAGATTTGCAACAATTTGAAAAAATTAAAAAAACCTCTATAGCCTAGAAATAGAAAAAAATAAGAAAACTTAGATATGTCATAAATGCATAAAACATATGTAGATACCAGACTATTTTATTATTTACTATCATAAAATATACATGAACTTATTGTAAAAAGTTAAATTTATCAAAACTTATGCACACATAGACTCTACATAGTGCCATTTGCAGTCAAGAAAAATGAAAAAAAAGGTGAAGATGCAATATTAAATCATAGCTGCATAAAATTAACTTTAGTACCCACTGTACTACTGTAGTAATACAGTAGGGAGTTTGAGACCAGCCTGGGCAACATGGGGAAACCTCCTTTCTACTAAAAATATAAAATTAGCTTGGTGTGGTGGCAGGTGCCTATAATCCCAGCTACCCAGGAGGCTGAGGCAGGAGAATCACTTGAACTTGGGAGGCAGAGGTTGCAGTGAGCCGAGATTACACCATTATACTCCAGCCTGGGTGTCAGACTGTTTTAAAAAAACAAAAACAAAAACAAAACAAACAAAAAAAGTCATCCCCTGTAGTTCTCATGTATTTTTCATTGTGTTTAATGCAGTACCATGAATATTGAATAACCCCATGGGAGCATAGGAAGTGCAACTATTGCTGCTGTAAGTGTTCCTAAGAGGCAGAGAAAACTCATGACATTACAGGAAAATGTTGAGTTACTTGATATGTACTACACACTGAGTTCTTAAGCTCTAGTTGCCCATCATTTTAGACAGCCAATTCATCTTGTAAACAGACTCTGTAAAATTCTGGTATTGATAAGTAAGTACTGTTAATGTGTTTTGTCTTCCTTGTGATTGTCTTAATTACATTTTATTTTCTCTAGCTTGCTTTACTGTAAGGATATAGCATAAATAACATACATAGTATGTTTTAATTGACTACTTATGTTTTCTATCAGTAAGGCTTGTGGTCAGCAGTATGCTACTACTAGTTCATTCTGGGGGAGTCAAAGTTATACTATATTTTTTACTCTGTGGGAGTCAGCACCCTTAACAATTGTAGAATTTTCTATTTCTGTCCATTTTTGCTTTCTGTACTTTGCAACTCTGTTATTATTATTGGTTGCACAAACACTTATGATGTTATATCTTATTTTTTAATTGACCCCTTTATAGTTGTGTGAATTGTTTTGTTTTGTCTCTATTAATACTTTTGGTATTAAAATGTATTTTTTCCTGATTTTGACGTAGCCAATCCTACATAAATGTGCTTACTATTTGCATGGTAAGTTTTTTCCTTCCATTTACTTTCAACTATTTGTGCCAGCCCCTGGCTACCACCATTCTACTCTCTGTTTCGGTGAGTTTGACTATTTAGGGTACCTTGTGTAAGTAGAGTCACGCAATATATCTCCTTCAGTGATGGGCTTATTTCACTTAGCATAGTGTTGTCTAGGTTTATCAATGTTGTTAAAAATAACAGAATTTCATTTTTTAAGGCTGAGTAACATCCATAGCGTGCATATACCATATTTTCATCTATCTGTATACATATAAGTTGTCTCCATGTCTTGGCTACTGTGAATAACATCACAATAAATCAGAGAGTGCACGTATTTCTTAGTGATGATGATTTCAATATTTTTGGATATATATCCAGAAGTTGGATCATATGGTATTTCTATTCTTAATTTTTCAAGGAACATCTATACTGTCTTCCATAACAACTGTACCATTTTACATTCTCATCATGTACAGGGTTCCAATTTTTTCACATTTTCACAACACTTGTTATATTTTTCAATAACAGCCATTTAAATGGATATGAAGTGTCATGTGGTTTTAACTTCCTTGATAATTAACAGATTTTCATATACATGTTGTTCATTTGTATGTCTTATTTGGCAAAATGTCTATTCATGCCAATTGCAAATTTTTAAACATCAGCTTATCTGATTTTTTGCTACTAAGCTATAGGAGTTTCTTATGTATTTTGGATATTTGGATATAAATTGATAAGATATATAATTAGCACAATTTTCTGTCTTTTTATAGGTTCTCTTTTCACTCTGTCAGTTTTCGTTTTCTTTCCTGTATAGAAGCGTCTTAGTCTGATATCATTCCACTGGTCTATTCTTGTTTTTGTTGCTGCTGCTTCTGGTGTCATATCCAAGAAATTATTGCCAAGACCAATGTCAAAAAGATTTTCCCTTATTTTTATTTCTGAAAGTTTTACAGTTTTAGGTCTTACTTTTAAGTCTTCTATCTATTTTAGTTGATTTTTGTATGCCGTGGAAGATAAGTGTCCAATTTCTTTTGATGTGGATATCCAGTTTCCCCCCATGCTATTGACGACATTATCACTTCGCCGTTGTGTATTCTTGGGAACCTTGTGGAAGATCAGTTGAGTGTAAGTTCTTGTATTTATTTCTGAGTTCTTCATTCTTTCCCATTGGCTTTCATGTGTTTTTTTATGACATTACCATACTGTTTCAATCTTTGTAATATATTTTAAAATCAGGAAGCGTGGTACTCCCTGATTTGTGACATTTTCTGATTTCAATCAGAAAGTATCAATATTTGCTCTTTCTCAAAATTGCTTTGGCAATTTAGGGTCTTTTGTGACTCCATATGAATTTTAAGATTTTTTTTTTCGGTATCTATAGGATTGCCATTGGGATTTTGATGGGGATAGGATTAAATTTGTAGATTGCTTTGGGTAGTATGAACATTTTAACAATATTAGGTTTTCCAGTCCACAAATGTGGTATGTCTTTTCATTTATTTGCATCTTTAATTTCTTTCATCAGTGTTTTGTAGTTTTCAGTGTACAAGTTTTTCAGCTCTTTGTTTCTAAATATCTTATTCCTTTAGATGCTATTGTAAATAGGATTTTCCCCTTCATTTGCTTTTCAGATATTTGATTGTTAATATACAGAAATGCAACTAATTTTTGTACATTAATTTTGTGTATTGCAACTTCAAAAATTAGTTTATTGGTTCTAAATATTTTGTGCGAGTGGATTCTTTATAATTTAATTTTCTGCATATAAGATTATGTTATCTGAAAAAATAAAAAAAAATATTTCTTTCTTTTGTGTTTGCCGTTTATTTTTTCTTGTCTAATTGCTCTGGCTAGGACTTTAAGTACTATGTTGAATAGAGGTGTTAAATATGGGCATCCGGGGGCAGAACAAGATGGTCGAATAGGAACAGCTTCAGTCTCCATCTCCCAGCGCGAGCGACACAGAAGACCGGTGATTTCTGCATTTTCAACTGAGGTACTGGGGTCATCTCACTCGGGAGTGCCGGACAATCGGTGCTGGTCAGCTGCTGCATCCCGACCAGCAAGAGCTGAAGCAGGGCGAGGCATCGCCTCACCTGGGAAGCGCGAGGGGGAAGGGAGTCCCTTTTCCTAGCCAGGGGAACTGAGACACACAACACCTGGAAAATCGGGTAACTCCCACCCCAATACTGCGCTGTAACACCGGCACACCAGAGATTATATCCCACACCTGGCCGGGAGGGTCCCACACCCACGGAGCCTCTCTCCTTGCTAACACAGCAGTCTGCGGCAATCTAACCGCAAGGCAGCAGCGAGGCTGGGGGAGGGGCGCCCGCCATCGCTGAGGCTTAAGTAGGTAAATAAAGCCGCTGGGAAGCTCGAACTGGGTGGAGCTCACAGCAGCTCAAGGAAACCTGCCTGTCTCTGTAGACTGCGCCTCTGGGGACAGGGCTCAGCTAAAGGAGCAGAAGCCTGTGAAACGCGAACGACTCTGTCTGACAGCTTTGAAGAGAGCAGTGGATCTCCCAACACGGAGGTTGAGATCTGAGAAGGGGCAGTCTGCCTGCTCAAGTGGGTCACTGACCCCTGAGTAGCCTAACTGGGAGACATCCCCCACTAGGGGCAGTCTGACACCCCACACCTCACAGGGTGGAGTACACCCCTGAGAGGAAGCTTCCAAAGCAAGAATCAGACAGGTGCACTCGCTGTTCAGCAATATTCTATCTTCTGCAACCTCTGCTGCTGATACCCAGGCAAACAGGGTCTGGAGTGGACCTCAAGCAATCTCCAACAGACCTATAGCTGAGGGTCCTGACTGTCAGAAGGAAAACTATCAAACAGGAAGGACACCTATATCAAAACCCCATCAGTACGTCACCATCATCAAAGACCAGCGACAGATAAAACCACAAAGATGGGGAAAAAGCAGGGCAGAAAAGCTGGAAATTCAAAAAATAAGAGTGCATCTCCTCCTGCAAAGGAGCACAGCCCATCGCCAGCAACGGATCAAAGCTGGTCAGAGAATGATTTTGATGAGATGAGAGAAGAAGGCTTCAGTCCATCAAACTTCTCAGAGCTAAAGGAGGAATTATGTACCCAGTGCAAAGAAACTAAAAATCTTGAAAAAAGAGTGGAAGAATTGACAGCTAGACTAATTAATGCAGAGAAGGTCATAAACGAAATGACAGAGATGAAAACCATGACACGAGAAATACGTGACAAATGCACAAGCTTCAGTAACCGACTCGATCAACTGGAAGAAAGAGTATCAGCGATTGAGGATCAAATGAATGAAATGGAGTGAGAACAGAAACCAAAAGAACAAAGAAGAAAAAGAAATGAACAAAGCCTGCAAGAAGTATGGGATTATGTAAAAAGACCAAATCTACGTCTGATTGGGGTGCCTGGAAGTGAGGGGGAAAATGGCACCAAATTGGAAAACACTCTACAGGATATCATCCAGGAGAACTTCCCCAACCTAGCAGGGCAGGCCAACATTCAAATTCAGGAAATACAGAGAATGCCACAAAGATACTCCTCCAGAAGAGCAACTCCAAGACACATAATTGCCAGATTCACCAAAGTTGAAATGAAGGAAAAAATCTTAAGGGCAGCCAGAGAGAAAGGTCGGGTTACCCACAAAGGGAAGCCCATCAGACTGACAGCAGATCTCTCAGCAGAAACTCTACAAGCCAGAAGAGAGTGGGGGCCCATATTCAACGTTCTTAAAGAAAAGAATTTTAAACCCAGAATTTCATATCCAGCCAAACTAAGTTTCATAAATGAAGGAGAAATAAAATTCTTTACAGATAAGCAAATGCTTAGAGATTTTGTCACCACCAGGCCTGCCTTACAAGAGACCCTGAAGGAAGCCCTAAACATGGAAAGGAACAACCGGTACCAGCCATTGCAAAAACATGCCAAAATGTAAAGACCATCGAGGCTAGGAAGAAACTGCATCAACTAATGAGCAAAATAACCAGTTAATATCATAATGGCAGGATCAAGATCACACATAACAATATTAACCTTAAATGTCAATGGACTAAATGCTCCAATTAAAAGACACAGACTGGCAAACTGGATAAAGAGTCAAGACCCATCAGTCTGCTGTCTTCAGGAGACCCGTCTCACATGCAGAGACATATGTAGGCTCAAAATAAAGGGATGGAGGAAGATCTACCAAGCAAATGGAGAACATAAAAAAGCAGGGGTTGCAATCCTAGTCTCTGATAAAACAGACTTTAAACCATCAAAGATCAAAAGAGACAAAGAAGGCCATTACATAATGGTAAAGGGATCAATCCAACAGGAAGAGCTAACTATCCTAAATATATATGCACCCAATACAGGAGCACCCAGATTCATAAAGCAAGTCCTTAGAGACTTACAAAGAGACTTAGACTCCCATACAATAATAATGGGAGACTTCAACACTCCACTGTCAACATTAGACAGATCAACGAGACAGAAAGTTAACAAGGATATCCAGGAATTGAACTCATCTCTGCACCAAGCGGACCTAATAGACATCTATAGAACTCTCCACCCCAAGTCAACAGAATATACATTCTTCTCAGCACCACATC
>NW_022297087.1:0-5442 GCF_002776525.5 Piliocolobus tephrosceles
TCAAGTTTTAAAAACATATCTTCACAATGTAAGTCACAGGCACACTAACAGTTCTATAATAAAACACCAAGTAGATTAGAATGTCCAAACTTACTAGAGAAGAAAAGTGGAATCAATGGCTATATTTTCAAATTGTAATCAACAGGAAATATAAGTTTTGAATTTTTTTCACCTTCATATTTCCAAGTTAATAGAATTAAACCAGAATACTCCATTCTTTCAAAGCCTCTATCCAGGCAAAATCTTCCTGTATTACTTCTCACTTTCAATGGATATAAAGCAGAGTCCTCCTAGGTACATTTTGTATACCTGCAAAGATGCAGAACTAAACACTTCTATCTGTTCAATATTAAAACAAAAGACCTGAAAACTCTGGATGGTGAAAGTAATACTTCAGCAGTAGCACCAAAGCCTCAAATATGAAAAGATGCTAAGAATGCCACTAGCAAACAAAAGGAGCTCAAGCCCGGGAGCAGTAGTTCACGCCTGTAATTCCAGCACTTTGACAAGCCAAGGTGGGAGGATTACTTGAAGTCAGTTGTTCAAGACCAGCCTGGGCAGCATAGCAAATTCACATCTCTATAAAATTTTTTTTTTTTAATTAGCTGGGCATGGTGGTACACACCTGTAGTCCTAGCTACTTGGGAGGCTGAGGTAGGAAAATTGCTTCAGCTTAGGAGTACGAGGCTGCAGTAGCTATGATCATGCCACTGCACTCCAGCTTTGGTGACAGAGCAAGACCTAGATATTTACAGTCTGTCCTGCTCCTATTTACATTAAAATCTCTAAGATAAATGCTTTCAATCAGCAGGATAAAAATTAAGTGAAATGTGACTTTGGAGGCTGGCCAGAAAATAGGCAATGGAGAAACAGGCACTTCCCACAAGAATAAAAATGGCCAATAAGCATATAGAAAAGATTCAAGGCTGGGTGTGGTGGTTCATGCCTTTAATTCTAGCACTTTAGGAGGCCGAAGCGGGTGGATCATGTGAGGTCAGGAGTTTGAGACCAACCTGACCAACATGGTGAAACCCTGTCTCTACTAAAAAATACAAAAATTAGCCAGGCACGGTGGTGGGCACCTGTAATCCCAGCTACTCAGGAAGCTGAGGCAGGAGAATTGCTTGAACCCAGGAGGCAGAGGTTGCAGTGAGCCGAGATCACACTGTTGCACTCCAGCCTGGGCAACAGAGCAAGACTCCATCTCAAAAAATAAAAAATAAAAATAAAAAAAGGTTCCAAAGCACTAGAAACCAAACAAATGTAATGAAAACAATGAGATTTTCTGCTTAAATACCAGCAGAGAGGACAAATGGAAGGGGGACACTGGAGCTCTGCCCCTGTTGGTGGGAGTATAAACTGAACCAATTTTTTCTGCAGGATAATTTGAACATTTCTACTAAAAATCTTAAAACTGTTTTATGTTATTTTCCTACAGAAATTCCACTTCTATGAATTCAGCCGAAAAATGCTTGCTTGAGTTCATTAAAATATATATGTAAGAAAATTTACTTCAGGGGTAGCAATGATTAACTTAATATACATCAAGCTTTTAAAAATGATGATGACAAGGATATATTTACTGCCATAGAAATATGCCCAAAACATAGTCACAAAAGACTATATATTATGATTCTACTTTTTAAAATGTTTATATGTATAAAGTATAAAAAGCAACAAACCAGAATGTTTTGCGTGGCATAATTAAATACTTTTCTTCATATTTTGTCTTCCAAATTATTACAAAAAGAATGCGATTTTCTTTATAATCAGGAAGAAGTATTGTTTTCATTTCATTATATTTAAATTTCTTTTCCTTATTTTTTCTCATGTGTGTATCACATGTAGAGAGCTTGAATCCCTACCTCTTGAGGTAAATCAGACCATTTCAGTCTCTGTCAACTTGCCTTTTCTGGACATTTCAAATCAATGGAATTATGCAATACGTGGTCTCCTGTCTGGCTTTTATACTTAGCTAACGTTTTTGAGGTTGGTCCATGACATATAATAGGTTTTGGTAATTTGTTCCTTTCACTACTGAGTAGAAGTCCATTGATGGATATACCACATTTTGTCAGCAGAGAGCATTTTAAACTTCGATTTCAACTTCCTGTGGTCTAAATGAAACCCTTGGAACACAGGACTTACAGGGAAAGCTGCTGTGCATGTCAAAATAACGCTTTGTCATCAGGAGCCTGAACTGCTGCAGACATTTTTGTTATTTCACAACTTCTTTTTTACAAGCAACTTTTGTGCTACTACAAATCAGAACTTTTGAAGCATCTGATACATCCATCAAGTATGAGCATGTGTCTGAGTGGACAAGTGAAACCATCTATGCTACACTGCGTATTTTTTCCTCCCCTAGACTGGACCAGGGAATCTCTCAGCTTTCTAGAGTACCCTTTCCCCACTGACAAAGCTGAACAGTATTAAAGACCCTGCTGCCTTCATTAGGCAGATTTGGAGGGGAGGCCCAGCAGCAAGGGTGGGAGGAAAAAGAGAGGGGAGCTTGTGGAACAGGAAGCCCCTGGGGTCCGCGCATGGCTCCCTGCTGCTGAGGATGTTGTGGATGGGGAAGTGCTGATGGTGTCCTGAGGCAGCCTAGCACCTCCACTGGGCCCAGAAGGTCTTGACTTTGGACACTTACCCATGTTCCAGAAGTGTTTAAAAGTTGTTTTTGCTTTTGTTCTTTTCCTAAATAATCATTACTTGGTAGTTAGTTATTAGTCGTTCTTTGGGAGAGGACAGGGCTTTAAAACTGAAGAACATAATTTTCATTAAAATATGAAAAATGGAAAAAAGTTACTTTGTAAACAATTTGCTATACAAACCAAATGGGAGCTATTGAGAATCTCAACAAAATGTTAAATGCATTTGCTGCTGTTAGAAGAAACAAAGAAAAAATTTAGAAGAAATAAAGATAAAAATTCATTTGCTGGCAGTACCATTTGCCTAAGGTTGGGTCGCTGTGTCATCATACTGTGGTGGGGGTATGTGTCGTGTATATGTGTGAAAATTTTCATCTCAGGATAGGTCATAATCTTAGCTGCAGTTTTCCTTCCAAATAGGGTTACAAAGTAGTAAAACATGGACTTGGAAGTGACAGACCTGAGTGAATCAGCACAGCTTAAAGAAAAATCCAATAAAACTAACTTTTAACAATCCTGAGGTTGGTTTTTGAAACAGATACAATTATTTACTCTAAGCATCTGGTTATGATCTTGAATCAATAATAAATACTGTCGTGACCCTTTTTTTTAATGGAAATAGACGTTTCATCCAGAAAACCCCGAAACACTGACTTTTTTTTTTTTTTTTTTTAAAGACAGGGTGTCACTCTGTTGCCCAAGCTGGAGTGGAGTGATGGATCTCAGTTCACTGCAGCTGGCCTCCCACCTCAGCCTCCCAAGTAGCTGGGACCACAGGCGCCACCGCTCCCGGCTAATTTATTGTATTTTCTGTACAGACAGGATTTTGCCATGTTGCCCAGGGTGTTTTCAAACTTCTAGGCTCAAGTGGTTCACCCACTTCAGCCTCCCAAAGTGCTGTGACTACAGGCGTGAGCCACTGGGCCTAGCCTGCAGTGACTTTTTAAAACTTAAGTTCAAGCATCTCTTCTTAACTCCTTTAATTGGAGGTATCTCTTCTCTTATTCTCATCTTTGGTGTTCCCCCAGAGTTCACTGCTGACTGGATGTACAACATACATTTCAAAGTCAAGGCTGCATGCAGTGGATCGTGCCTATAATCGCAGCACTTTGGGAGTCCAAGGCAGGAAGATTGCTTGAGTCCAGGAGTTCTAGATCAGCCTGACCAACATGCAGAAACCCCACCTCTACTAAAAATACAAAAATTAGCCAGGTGTGGTGCATGCCTGTAATCCCAGCTACTCAGGAGGCTGAGGCAGGAGAATCGCTTGAACACAGGAGGTAGAGGTTGCAGTGAGTCAAGATCATGCCATCGCACTCCAGCCTGGGCAACAAGAGTGAAACTCCATCTCAAAACAAACAAACAAAACAAAACACAAAAACAAGAACAACTTTCTCGTGGAATAGTCTATGTGCGCCACCTACTTAACCTACTGAACGAAACCCAGATCCTTTCTTATCCTCCCAGTGTGGCACTGTTTCAAGGTTCAGACTGTCCAGAAATAATAGGACTGGAAACAGCAAAGGCTATGCATTTGTGGAGTTTGAGTATGAGGATGTTGCCAAGATAGTTGCTGAAACAATGAACAACTACCTGTTTGGTGAAAGACTCTTGGAGAGTCATTTTATGCCACCTGAAAAAGCACAGAAAGAACTCTTTCAAGACTGGAATATTCCATTTAAGCAGCCATCATATCCATCAGTGACACATATAATCAGAATCAGCACTTACACAAAAGCTACAGATGGAGGAGTGATTTAAAAAGGAAAGAAGGATTACTCGGGAAGAAATTAGCCTAAGAAGGAAATGATTATGATGTTCCTTCTTTGATTTTACAGAAAATGGAAAGGATTTCAAAAACAAATCATCAGACATCTACAAAAGGCCAGGCTTTATGTAAGAAGAAGAAAAAGAAAAAAAAAAAAAAAAAGAAGAAGAAAAAGGTTTTAGGTACTCCTGAGAAGACTGTGGATACCCAGGGCCCCACACTGGTTTGTACATCAACGTTTCTGGAGAGATGAAAATCTGAAGTGGCTGAAATGAATGATGATGAAGATAATGAAATAGTTTTCAAACAGCCCATATCCTGTGAGACTCAAACACCTACACATTCACAGAAGAAAAAAAAAAAAGACAAAGAAAAAGCAATCCATGATTTTCAATGTATTATATATAAGATTTCTTCTGAAAAAATATTTTTATGAGAAAAATACAAAAAATTAGCTGGGTGTGGTGGCTCATGCCTGTAGTCCCAGCTACTCAGGAGGCTTAAGGGGAAGAATCACCTGAGCCCAGGGAGTTGAGGCTACAGTGAGCCATGATCATGCCACTGCACTCCAGCCAAGTCAAGTCATTACATTTATCTTAACCTATTCTAGGCTGACTTAAGTGGGATTTGTATTAAGAATACAATAGGCAACCTCACAGACATCTAAGTACAGAACTCAAAATAGGACCACACCATGGAAGGCCCGGGGTGGGAGGTGATTTTCCTCTCCTGCATGCCTTCACTCTGGACTTCTGCTCCATGCTTGTGCTCTGCTCTGCGGATGAACATTTGGCACGTGCTCCAGGCTCCTCCAGCCTCTGAGGCTTTGGCTTGCCCTGGCAGTACCCCTGGTCCCAGTGTTACTGGACGTTTCCATACAGATGCTCCTCTGCAAAAAAACTATCGAACACTCTCTGTGTCATTTCCAATGAGCAGTAGAGAGAATCTGATCTGCCTAGCAGTGGGGGTGGGAGCCCCTAGTTGTCCCTGGATTTGTAGTGCTGCCCTTTCCAGAGACTCAAG
>NW_022297087.1:5452-14512 GCF_002776525.5 Piliocolobus tephrosceles
TTAAGAATAGTTATCATGGTTTCTAACACTTCAAAAACAATGTCTCTTCCAAAAAATAGAATGGCTTGGAGGTTATACTACTAAAGCAAAATAGACAAATCGATGTTGAAATTACTGTTTTACTTTCTTCTTGTGTCTATTTTCACTTCTCTGTCATTTTGATGGATACAGTTTCATTTGGAAGGATTTTTATTTCAAAACAGAAACAGCATATGACATGAGAATGGGAACTCTGAAAGGTTCAACTTTCTACTTTACTAAGATTGTCACAAAAGCTACTGACAGTCAATCATGATTGGCCTGTATTGAAAGTGAGTTCACATTATGTACATCTTAAGCACTATACTTTCTATCAGATATAGAAAAATAGGTGGTGTGTTTGGAAAAGTATTGGGCTAGGAGTCAGGACGCTTGACTCTTAGTCCCAATCCTGCTTCTTCAGCTGAACGCCCGTAGGTAATAACTCAGCAGCTATTTCGTAAATACCTAATGAATTTCAGGCTTTGCAGTTGGGCTGGGAATATAGACATAGATACTGCATTCATGATTCTCCAAGGCTCCCTTCCTCACCCAGCTCACAGTGAGCTTTCTTATGTATTGTGTAAATCTGTCTCCTAACCGGCCCCAACTCTCTCTCCAACCTGCTTCCCAGGGCAGTTGTGAGGATCAGATGAGGGAGAATATGTGTGAAAGCAAATTGAAAATGATTTTAAAATGCAATAAAAATATGATCCATGGAAAATTATTTAAAGATCCTTAGAATTTTAAATAAACAGTACATTAGGCTGGGCACTGTGGCTCACACCTATAATTCCAGCACTTTGGGAGGTCGAGACGGGCAGATCATAAGGTCAGGAGATCGAGACCATCCTGGCCAGCATGGTGAAACCCCGTCTCTACTAAAAATACAAAAATTAGCTGGGCATGGTGGTGCGTGCCTGAAATTCCAGCTACTCAGGAGGCTGAAGCAGGAGAATCACTTGAACCAAGGAGTCAGAGGCTGTGGTAAGCCATCACGCACTGCACTCCAGCCTGGGTGCAACAAAACAACAACAAAAGTACATTAACCTGAATCTTCTATGGTTTTGATTTTAAATAGATATGAAAATTTTACAATGGACCACTGATATGGTTGAAAATCTTGGCTTGATTATTCTCCAATAAAATGATACAGTGGTTTGTATGATTAATTTTCTAAAATTGCTAACCAAAAGAAACCAAAGCCTTTTTTGAGTTGAGTGACTGGATCAAAGGAGCATTGAACTGTATAATGGAGAAATGTTTTCTGTGTTCACTAACAGCTTGCCTTTGTTTGATTCCAGCTGCAGCATATCGTGAGTGATGAGATCTGTGAGCAGGTGACTGACCTTTGCCTGGCAGAAAATAATAATCGGGCCACCAGAGGCCAGCCAAACACACAGAACTCAAGGATCCTCCTGGAGTCAATGTATCAGCAGAAAGCTGAGCAGCTAATGTCAGGTGAGAATTGATTTAAGGTGAGATTTGCTCAGGTAGTCAAACACCTTGCTGGTGACAATGTAAGTTGTTAGGATTCTCTGAACCAGAAGTCAAAGCCGGGGTACTCTGACCCCGTGATTCTACTCCTGGAACTTTTTAGAGTTCCTAACGAGTTCACCAGAGAAATACAAAGTGGAAGTAACTATCTTCCTGGACAATCTACTTTGTTTCTTCATTTTTAAAAAAAACAAAAACAAAAACTAGTTATGTATGATTTTTACAATTTTGTATTCTTTTTCTCTGAACATTTATCATAGTACAATTTGTAAATATTATTGTTAGAAAAATGTTGGTGCATGAAATCCATGGTCATGGTCATTATAGAAAAGAAAACAGGCCTGGCACACATGGTTCACACTTGTAATCCCAGCACTCTGGGAGGCTGAGGTGGGCGGATCACTTAAGACCAGCTTGAACAACATGGCAAAACCCCATCTTTGCAAAAAATACAAGAATCCAAAAATTAGCCAGGTATGGTGGCATGTGCCTGTAGTACCAGCTTCTCAGGAGACTGAGGTGGGAGGATGGCTAAGCCTGTGAGGTCAAGGCTGCAGTGAGCCCTGATCATGTCACTGCACTCCAGCCTGGGTGACAGAATAAGACCCTATCTCCAAAAAATAAAAGAAAAAAAATGCAGATAACCAAAACAAGTCATCTTAGAATTCTTTCCTGAAATTAACATTACATTTCTAGACTTTTCTATGTTTGAGTATATATTTTGAAAAAGTTTATACTGAATAAATTGCTTTTAACTTTTTTTTGAGACAAGGTCACGCTCTGTTGCACAGGCTGGAGTGCAGTGGTGAGATCATGGCTCATGCAACTTCTGCCTCTTGGGTTCAAGTGATCATCATGACTCAGCCACCCTAGTAGCTGGAATTACAAGCATGTGCCACCACACTGGCTAATTTGTATATTTTTAGTAGGGCTGTGATTCCTGTGTGTCTCTGGGCCAGCAGGCTCTTCTCCTCTGTAAACCTCGGTGTTCCCCTTCTAGAGAATGCACAGAATTTCCTTCAGACAATACTTGCTCATCTGTTGGGTCCATAGAGAGGAATGGGGCATAGAGCTTTAGCAAGGAGCTGGACAGAGGCCAGAAGCAGTCAAGATCAGAGGGATGAGAGGGTTCTGTCACCTCCCTGATTGCCCAGGACCTCACTGAGTCCTCACATGCATGACAAGATCTGTCCCACCAAGTCAGGGGCAAAAACTCTCAGCTCTGTCCCAGTACCGGGGCTGTAAGAAGCCCATATCTCCTCTTGGGGCCTCCTGATAGGATGACTTCTCCCAGCTCGTGCCATCCTAACAGTGAGAGCTGGTCCACGCCCAAGTTAGGAGAGTGCTGGGCAAATCAGTCCCCTCCAGCCACACACAGCCTGAAGCTGCTCTCCAAAGACCCCTCAGTCACAGAAAGTGCTGGTCCTCCTATAGCGCCGCCCCACCCCCACCACCGCAGCCTCCTGGGGGTGCAGTCAGGGGTGCCCTCCTTCAGGCTCTGCCCTCAAAGCCACTCCTACACAACTACTCTCCCTGCCAGCCACCCCAGAGACCAGATTGGTTTGGGCCTCCACCTCCACAGGTCCGAACCACCATCTCTTCTGCTCCCCAGAAAGCCAGCTCCCGGCAGACAGGCCATGTTCCCTCTTCATTCCTCAACACAGAGGGCCCATCACAATCCTCTCAGCAGACGGTAGAGCTCCCCACACATCCTCTTAAACAGGCTTCACCTTTGATGGCCACAAGCCCCAACATGACCTCCTCCCAGGGAGTGAATTTGAACAAAATAAAACATAAAAGCAGCATCTATTAAATTACCAGCAACATTTCCTACTAGGATTAACTCTCGGAGTGAGCAGCGTATTCCATTAGATGGATCAGTGCAGGGGGTAGCAAGCGTTTTCCGTAAAGGGCCAGAAGGAAACTCTTTAAGGCTCTGCAGACCACTGGCTTTTAGTCACCACCTACTCAAACCCTTCCCTGTAGCAAGAAATCAGCCCTAGGCAAGATGTCAACAATTGAGCATGGCCACATTCCCAGAAAACTTTCTTTATGGACGTGGAAGTTTGCATGTCATGTACTTTTCATGTGTCACAAGATACTATTCTACTTTCCATGTTTTCTACCATTTGAACATATAAAAGCCATTCTTTGCTCGTGGGCCACATAAAAACAGGCAGCAAGAAATTTGACGGTTAGACCAGCGGCAGCTGACCCCTGGATGGAGCATTAGAGCTTGGGTGCATGTCCCACCCCAGGGCTTCCAGGAGAGGGAGTGCAGGCTGATGCCACCTCCACCCCCATCTCTCTAGGGGAGAAGGCGGAGCTGGTGCTGTATGAAGTTTGGCTGCAGATCCTGGGCCAGCCGTACACCAAGGCCTTGGAGGACAAAACCAGCCCTGAGTTCTGGGCACTTCAGGGGAGCTGACCGGATGGGTGAAGTGGGGAGTCGGGGAAGAGGCCTCGGGAAGATGGGGGATGACCGGACAAGGCTTTGCTAGAGCTGTGACCCTCTTTATCCTCTCCTGACTCCCCAGCTGACCTTCGTCCTCAGACCTCTGCCAAACTTTGACCAAGTGGTGGTGGAGGAATTCCAGTGGGTCCGGGGTGGCCCTGGGTTCTGGGGTTGAGGGCAGGAGGCTGGAAGAGATGACCGCCCTTAGGCCCCCCAGGCTGCCCAGCCCCCTGAAGTCTGTGATAATCCTCCCGCCAGGCTGGGCCCACTGACCGCCAGAGTGGGTGCCACCTTCTTCAGCGCGGTGCCAGCTCAGGCTCTTGTGAGGGACTGTGTGTGTCAGGGTCTGCACACCTGCACAACCTGGGGGAGGCAGAGGGCCTCTTGGTAGAGATGGTCATCCCAGACCTCGGTCAGTAACTCCTTCCCTCTGCAGGCCCCCTCCGTCTGTCCATTGGCCTCCTCCCTTGGGCTCGCTGCCTCCACATGCCCTAATCTGAAACCTGCCTCCCTTCCTCATGGAGCCCTCCAAGATGCTCCTAGCCCCAGCTCCCTGGTCCCGCAGCAACTTCTGGGCCCAGATTCTGCCTTCTCAGAAGCCTGGGAGGCAGGGCCCCCGCCTGGCCATAGCCTTCTTGGTCTGCTCTAGGCACTCCTAGCCCCAACCTGCCAGACGCCTCCATCCCCGGCTATGCTGTGGCTCTTCTCATTCTAGACCTCCTACTCGTCACATTTGCCCTTGTCCTAGTGAGTGTCTGCCTGGGCCCAGACTCCTTCCTGAGGGGCAGGCTGAGCCTTTGACGCCTTGAGCCCTTGAGCTAAGCTGAGGGGTGAGCAGGCCCCTTTACACCCGATTCCCCCACCCAAGCCCAGCATCTCCTCACCCTCCAGCTGGGGCTGCAGAGTTTGGGGTCAGGGAGCTGGGTCTAATCCCAGTGACACTGCCCTTCTTGTCAAGGTGCTAAAGTGGAGGGCCTCCCACGGGGTGTTCAGCCTGGGAGCGTAGACAAGCACAGTCAGTACAGAGGACCCTCTCCAGACAGGTAAGTGGTTCTCCCTGACCCCCCCACCCTAATTTTGTTCTGCCAGGGCCTTCTGCAAACACTCCCCGGGGGCTACTGTCGGCAGTGCCTTGGTGGTGCAGTCAGTCTACCCACTACTGTGGGAAGTGGCTCAGGCAGTCAAGCAGACTCCCCCAAGCAGGCCCCACCTACCCCTAACCTGTTCCCAGCTGCCTCCCACCAACCCTAGAAATGATGCTGGGGGATGACAGAGACTGAACTTAGGTGCACAGGAAGCCAGGGGACCCAGGACAGGGAACAGGAGGTGTGGGGAGGGAATCTTCCCCCACTTCCCACTGCATGAGGGCCAGACAGTGGCACCTCCATGTCCTGGAAGGACACGTATGGACCCAATTCAGTTTCCCCTTTGTCTCATGGCCTTTCTTCTCCCTTGACCAGGGCCAGGTGGATGTGGGAGGAGACGCAGCACCATCCTGGGTGCCCTCAGACTCATTCCTCACTCCTGGTCTTCACTCCCTTTCCTCTACACACAGGTGACCCCTCATGCTGCTGATCCCTCTGCTGAAACCCAAACTCCAAACCTCTCCTCTCCCCACCCTCACCATGCCCCACGGCTTCCACAGACAGGGCCTCAACCCTGAAGCACTGTCTGGGGTTGAGGGCAGGAGGCTGGAAGAGATTACCTGCCTTAGGTCCCCCAGTTCCAACACCACTGACTTTCCCAGGAACTCAGAGCCAGAGAGGGTCAGGGATCAGCCCAAGGTCACACAGCCAGGGTCTTCTTCCCTCCTACACCCCCAAGGACTGGACTTGCGGGGCTGGGACAGAGGTGGGGTGGGGGAAAGCAATGCCTTGTCAACCCACACAGGGAGCCCCGCTCCCATCCCCGAGGTACATGAAGTCGAGGAACACCCCTGCTCCCACGTCCATGCTCACTCGGGGCCCTGCTCCAAGTGCTTGGCACTCACACCAGCCTCCCACCCTCCATGCCACAGGTATCGGTCTTCTTTACAGAGGGGAAATGGTGGCCAATACAGCTAGACCACACAGAGGACTTAGGCACAGCTCGGGGGTCCACAGTCTCTGCTGCCCCTCCTGCCACCAAAGTGTGGTCCTGCTTCCAGGCAGCAGGAAGGGGACAGAAGCCCGCCCCAAAGAGGGCTGGGACAGGGCACCCTTACGCCTGCCTAGTCTGGCCCAGTAGGGCTGGAGGGACTGTCAGTCCTAAGAGAAACGATGGCCCTTTGGGGGTATGGAAAAGTCAGGAAGCAATCCAAAGTTGGTATTTAAAATATTGATTTCTAGATACTTAGATAGTCATCTGGTGTGAGGAGCTGGGAGGGCCCCAGGGTACAGCCCACAAGAACTGGAAGACTGAAAAGGGGTTGGAGTGAGAATGGGGGCTGCTGAGGGCAAGGCCCACCCCGCTCCCTGACTCCCTGAACCCAGCCACAGAGCCAGTCAGCCTCAGGCCAGAGGGTGTGAGCAACGGGGCCCTGGCTGCTCTACAGTGGATCAGAGTCACCGGGTGTGGGGGGTCTTCCAGGGCAGATGTGGGGCACAGGCCAAGGTAAAGCAGGCTCCCAGGGCAGAGGCAGGCCGACCCCTGCAGCCCCCCTACTGCAGGGGGGGACACAGGGATAGGCAAGGGTCTTAACCCAGAAAGCCCCAGCAGCTCCTGTGCCCATTGAGGCTTGGCAGTGGTGGAACCCAGGAATGGTCTTTGAACCCATGACCTGGAAGGGGGAGCCAAGGGTAGTACTGGCCTGAAGGCTCCCCTACCTGCAGGCAGTGGGCAGGCCCAGTGAGGGGACCCCAGGAGTCCAGACCATGAGCTTACCTGGCCAAATACAGCAGCCAGCACCAAGACATCAAAGAGGGTTGGTGGACAGATCATCACATCAGGGTTGACTGCGGCCGGCACTAGGTTCCTCTGTACTTCTGGAACACACAGGCCTCTCCTTCCTATCCCTGAAGTGCCCCTGCCCCCACCCCGGCACCCCGAAGACCAGCCTAATAGATGCGCTTGTCCTGAGTCAGCCCCACTGTCCAAGCAACTGCAATTTCTCACTAGAGAGCCAGGGCGGGGCAGGGTGCAGGAGGGTTCCCTGGAAGATGCTCCCCAGGGTGCCCTGAAGCCTAAAACATTCCCCAGTGGGCCTTCTCAGGGAGGGAGGGTTATGGCAGCCTTGTTCTCTCCAGCTACCTCCATCACCACAGGAGCCCTTACAGGCCTCAGGAGACAACTGGCTCACTGGAGCCAGGACCAGTATAGACACAGCCCTGGGGCTGAGGCTGACTAGGTGGTCTCTCTGTCTTCACTCTGTCACTTTGTCTTCAAGTTTTGGTCTCCTGGCCCACTACAAGCCAGGCTGTTTCAGGCTTTTATGAGGCCTTGCACAGAGACAGAGTTCAAACACAGTTGGTGAACACAGCGGGCCTTAGGGAGGTGGCACATACTTCGGGGTGGGGGCTGGGTAGCAGGGAAGGGCGGCTCTGGGGGCTAGCATGCCTGTCTGGAGGTGGCACAATGGGACCTGCACCATGTGAGGAAAGAGGGTCCACCTGGAAGAGTGGACCAGCCAGATGGCCACCAAGCTGGATGGCCACCGCCAGAGCCTGCAGGACAGCAGAGGGGGCTGGGAAGGGACAGAGGACAGCTGAGGGGCAGGGAACCTGGGTTCCTCCATATAGACATGTGAGTCTTCCCTAAGTGGGTCTTCCCCACGGGGGTGAGGGAGCATTCAAGACACACCTCCAGTCTCCCTCAAACCATCTCAGGAGGCCACCACCAACTCACACAGGCCAGTTGAATTGTCACAGTGACCCCAGAACAGCACAGCCCTATCCTTCAGATGAATAAACAGAGGGAGAGACACATCTCACAGCCAGGAGCAGGGACTCAGACCTAAGTCCAGCTGCAGTGCTGCCTCAATGGCCCTGCCTGCACCTCCTCCGGGACTCAGTTTCTGCTAACAAGTGACCACTTGAGTACGGGTGAAATAGGTGCTATTATCCTTGTCTGGCTGCTGGGGAAAGGGAAGCAAGGCACAGGTGACTTGCCCAAGGCCAACATGACAGGGCTGGTTCAACCCCATCTCTCTCAGCCAGCACATCCCATGGCACAGGCTTTACTGTGATCCAAACCTGGAAGGTGGAACTTCTTCCAATGTCCCACCCAAGGCACAGAGCATGCAGCCCCATGTTTGGGGAGGTGACAGTGTGGGGAGGTGACAGTGTGGTAAACAATCTGGCTAGGCCAAGGCCTCATGGAGCCCAGTTTTCAGGAGAGCACTGAAGCCCACTCCGACACCCACTAGAAACCTGGAATCTGCACCTGCGGGAGATCAGGAGAGGGGTTCAGCCTCTGATGCACCTACAGCAAGGTGAGACAGGCACAGGTGGGCACCCTGCTTCCAACCAGCCTCAGGTGGGCAGGAAGCAGATCTCCTGCCTGACCTTCCTGTCCTGCCTCCCCCAAGCAGAGAAGGGGCAGCCGCCCATCAGGCCCTTGCCCAGATTGAAGCCGCTGAAGCTAGGTCCTAACAGGACAGTGTGACCCCTGAGTATCCCAGGCCCGGGCCAAGGCAGTCCAGTCTCTGGTGAGGACCTGGTAGACAGGAGATGTGATGTCCCCACGTGGCTCTATAAACCTCTTATTGAGGATAATCAAGGAAACGGACAAGACCATAAAGCTCAGCCAACAACACGAGGGGGACCAGGGGCAGGCGAAAGTCAGTTTGGGCCCAGGCCTGGCCCCTGGAAGGATGGTGGATGAGGGGTCAGCCACGGTGGAGGGGAATGGATGGCCACAGGCTGGGTGGTCAGGGCTGTCAGCTCCTGCAGCCCTTGTGGAACATCTGCCCAGGCCTGGCTCTGCACTAAGCCTTCTGCCTGGAGCCACAGGTGCCTGGACACCAGCCTCAAGTAGGGATGGTGGTAGGAAAGGCACTGTGGCCACATGTGGACACCTAAGCATGGGACAGAGGGGTATCGTGCCCCAAAGAGATAATACAGGCCAAGAACTTAAGCAGATGTGACACCATCAATAAACCCCCCTGTCCTGGG
>NW_022297088.1:0-1523 GCF_002776525.5 Piliocolobus tephrosceles
CTGTCTCTCTGACCACAGTGCAATCAAACTAGAACTCAGGACTAAGACACTCAATCAAAACCGCTCAACTACATGGAAACTGAACAACCTGCTCCTGAATGACTACTGGGTGCATAATGAAATGAAAGCAGAAATAAAGATGTTCTTTGAACCCAATGAGAACAAAGATACAACATACCAGAATCTCTGGGACATATTTAAAGCAGTGTGTAGAGGGAAATTTATAGCACTAAGTGCCCACAAGAGAAAGCAGGAAAGATCTAAAATTGACATTCTAACATCACAATTAAACGAACTAGAGAGGCAAGAGCAAACACATTCAAAAGCTAGCAGAAGTCAAGAAATAACTAAGATCAGAGCAGAACTGAAGGAGATATAGACAGAAAAAATGCTCCAAAAAATCAATGAATCCAGGAGTTGATTTTTTGAAAAGATCAACAAAATTGACAGACCGCTAGCAAGGCTAATAAAGAAGAAAAGAGAGAGGAATCAAATAGACGCAATAAAAAATATAAAGGGGATATCACCACTGACCCCACAGAAATACAAACTACCATCAGAGAATACTATAAACACTTCTAAGCAAATCAACTAGAAAATCGAGAAGAAATGAATAATTTCCTGGACACGTACACTCTCCCAAGACTAAACCAGGAAGAAATTGAATCCCTGAATAGACAAATAGCAGCCTCTGAAATTGGGCAAAACAATTAATAGCCTACCCACCAAAACAAGCCCAGGACCAGATGGATTCACAGCTGAATTCTACCAGAGGTACAAGGAGGAGCTGGTACCATTCCTTCTGAAACTATTCCAATCAATTGAAAAAGAGGGAATCCTCCCTAACTCATTTTATGAGGCCAACATCAAACTGATACCAAAGCCTGGCAGAGACACAACAAAAAAAAGATAATTTTAGACCAATCTCCCTGATGAACATCGATGCAAAAATCCTCAATAAAATACTGGCAAAACGGATTCAGCAGCACATCAAAAAGCTTCTCCACCATAATCAACTGGGCTTCATCCCTGGGATGGAAGGCTGGTTCAACATTCGCAAATCAATAAATGTAATCCAGCATATCAACAGAACCAAAGACAAGAACCACCTGATTATCTCAATAGATGCAGAAAAGGCTTTGACAAAATTCAACAGCCCTTCATGCTAAAAACGCTCAACAAATTCGGTATTGAGGGAACATACCTCAAAATAATAAGAGCTATTTATGACAAACCCACAGCCAATATCATACTGAATGTGCAAAAACTGGAAAAATTCCCTTTGAAAACTGGCACAAGACAGGGATGCCCTCTCTCACCACTCCTATTCAGCATAGTGTTGGAAGTTCTGGCTAGGGCAATCAGGCAAGAGAAAGAAATCGAAGGTATTCAGTTAGGAAAAGAAGAAGTCAAATTGTCCCTGTTTGCAGATGACATGATTGTATACTTTGAAAACCCCATCGTCTCAGCCCAAACTCTTCTTAAGCTGATAAGCAACTTCAGCAAAGTCTCAGGATACAAAA
>NW_022297089.1:0-8311 GCF_002776525.5 Piliocolobus tephrosceles
GGAGCCACTTGGTGATTTTGCAAGTGGCTCCTGCAATTGAACCTCAAGCCAGGCCAGCCAGACTCTGGAATCTTTATGCACCCAAGGTGAAGCGCCTGGTCACAGCTTCACGACCACAGGAGAGTGGAGGTCGCTCGAGAAGAGAGGCAGGCCAAGGAGAAGAACAGGGCCAGGGTAGCACAGTGTCAGGGCAGCACAGTGTCATGACATGGAAGCCATTCTCAATGCATCCAAACCCAGTTCAGCCACTCAGACACTGTGGTCTAAGGCAGGACATTCAATCTCTCTGAACCTCAGTTTTCTCATCTGTAAAATGGGGCTAAATAATAATACAAACCTCACGGGTACATTGTGAGTATTGGGGAATGACAGATGAAGTGCCTGGCCCATGGTGGACACTCAGTGCATGGCATGATGCCACCTTCCCTTGACGCATCTGGGGAGGCTGCACCAGTCCAGACCAGCCTAGCCCAGCCTAGACTTGCATCACCCAAGGTTAGGCAGCCAGGGCCTGGGAACCATCCCTGCCCTGTTTTCTGTTTGGGGCTTTGTGTTTCCCAGCGTTTCCTTTGGAAAAAGTCCAGCTTCCTCCCCACTGGAAGGAGGCAGGAGCGGTCTGTTCACGCCTGGGTCTGGATGCCCGAGGGAGCCTTGTGGGGAGATGACAAGAGCCTGGGGTTTGGAGTCAGGCCAGTCGGGTTTGAATCCAGGATCTGACCTTTACAACACTGTGTGGCCCTGGGCAAGTGACTTCACCTCTCTGAGGTGCCAATTTCCTCGCCTGAGCTCTGCCTCAGAGGGTACAGGATGCAGATGGAGGGGTGGGGTGAGAGAAGGTTCTGGATGCAGTTCCCCAGTGTACATCCAGTGATCCCTTTTGGGGATGGGCTGAAGGCCAGGGGAGAAGCCAAAGAACGTTGACAGCTGGAGTGACCAAGACAAATGCTCCCTGGCAAACGGAATCCAGTGGGTGTCCTGCCTGGGATGGAGGTGGAAGGGAAAAATTTAGGTCTAGCTTGTCGGCAGGCTGCTGGAATGAGGGTCCAAAGTGATCAGACCTCCTCTGATTATTCAGGAGAAAAATCCACGCAAAATTGTCATGCAAAATCTCATGATTAAAGTATGGTAAGGAGTATATAGGATGATTCCATTTATATAAAATTCAAAACTGGCAAAACCAAGATAGTGGTTTCCTTGGAGGGAGGTGGGTGGTGCCTGGGAGGGGACATGAAGGATTTCGGGAAGCCAGCAACATTCTCTCTCTTAATCTGGGTGTTGGTAGCATGGGAATGTCCTCTTTGTAATCCTATGCTTTGTGCACTTTTCTACATGTGTATTATACTTCAATAAAAATGCTAGAATAATTTTAAAACAAATCAAGGCTGCAGTGCTGGGAGGAAAGACTATCTACAGAGGCCAAGCTGAACACACCTGCAGGCTGCCTTCCGACTCTGGGCTGGAGACATGAGGCAGGCACAGGTGCTCTTGGCCCCTGACCCCCTTAGTGGGGCGGGTACTTCCTCAGCCACACAGGAGGAACGCCCATCCTGCCCCACCCTGCTGCCTTGTTCAGAGAGGGCTGGACAGCCACAGCTCCTCTCGGCCAGATCTGCTGAGCTCACATTCTAGAGAAACAGATAAGCTCTGTCACTTAAATCATAAAGTCCCCGCAAAACTCACCCTTATTATACATTTTACTTTACCAAGAATGCCCAGAGGACAGTAATCAAAAGGCAGACTCAGGCTGGGTGTGGTGGCTCACGCCTGTAATCCCAGCACTTTGGGAGGCTGAGGCAAGTGGATCACCTGAGGTTGGGAGTTCGAGACCAGCCTGGCCAATATGGCGAAACCCCGTCTCTACTAGAAGTACAAAAAAATTATCCAGGCATGGTGGTGGGTGCCTGTAATCCCAGCTACTTGGGAGACTGACGTGGGAGAAGCGCTTGAACTTGGGAGGAGGAAGTTGCAGTGAGCCAAGATCACACCACTGCACTCCAGCCTGGTTGACTGAGCAAGACTGTCTTTAAAGGAAAAAAAAGCAAAAGAGGTAGACCCAGTTATGTTTCCAAAAAAGGCTTCCTAGAATCTGGGTTTCACCAAGCCCACCTGCCAGCCCTGATCACCCCCACGAGGTAAACTCAAAGGCTACAAACTCAACTGGTAGTGTCACTGGTGCCCAAGAGCCCCTGACATCACAGGGGCCGTGGTTGGCAGTGGAATTGCCCCAGCTCCACCCCTCTGCCTGGTCCAGAAGTCTTGGTTTTATTTTTCTTTTCTTTTCTGAGGGCCAACAGGAGATGCACACACCTCCTAAGATAAAGTGGTACTAACCAAAACAAATGCTCATCAAGTGCATGTATTTGCACACTCATAAAAACATTACTAGACACCAAATCATTACAGGAAGGGGCGAACCTTCAATCCGCCAAGCCACAGCGTTTTGAAGTGGATTTAAGATAAAGATCAAATAGGATGGGCACTGGCCCCAGTCTCACATTGGGTCCCTGTCCCCAGCCACGAGCGCATGAGAGAGAGAGACCAAGGAACTTTCTGGGTTTTGTGACTCTGTGTCCAATTTATAGAAAATGTCTTTCTGCGAGTTATTCTTAGTGTCTTAATGTGGCTTTTATGATTTCAAATAATACAATCCTGGGCCTTCTCTGCTCTCACTCCGGTCCTCAGCTGGGGAAGCCCCTGGTTCCAGACAGGCTGCAGAAATATTCCAGCCCATCCATTTGGCAAGAAAGCCAAATATTCTTGAAGAAAATACATTTTAAAAATAAGTGACACCTTGAGAATCCCACGTGGTTGCTTTTGATGTAATGGTCTAACGCACCTAATTCTGTGTGCCTGCAAGGGTCCAGCTCTGAGCAGCTACTTGAAGGCTCAGGCTTTAGAGCAGGGCCAGTGGTGAAGGCTGTGCCAGGTCTCTGGGCACTGCCTGGAGGTCTCCCATGCCCAGCACACAGTTGTCTGGAGCTGAGCATCACCTGCCCTGGAGAGCCCAGGGGCTCTGTTTGCCCTTAAGCCCCGGTTGGAGGAGGAGGAGGGAGCTGTGATTTCCCCAAGTCTTGGTAGCAAGGCCCCTCTTCCATCCAATTATTATTACTACTTAAGACAGAGTCTTGCTCTGTCACCCAGGCTGGAGTGCAGTGGTGCAATTTCAGCTCACTGCAACCTCTGCCTCCCAGATTCAAGTAATTCTCCTGCCTCAGCTTCCCAAGTAGCTGGAATTACAGACACGTGCCACCATGCCCAGCTAATTTTTGTATTTTCACCAGAGAGGGGGTTTCACCATGTTGTTCAGGCTGATCTTGAACTCCTGACCTCATGATCCACCCACCTCAGCCTCCCAAAGTGTCCATCCAATTATTTACCAAATATGTATAGAGGCCTGGTAGGGTGCTGGGTGCTGTGGTGAGCACTTACATTTCAGCCTCTCCACAACCCTGTGGGACAGATGAGGAAGCTGAAGTGCGGAGAGTAGGACAGGACCTTCCTGAAGTCCCACAGCCAGATCCTGAACCAGATCTGGGTACCTCCCCAAGACCTGCTCTTGACCACTCCTAGCCACTGCCAGACCTCAGCACTGGGCCACCCAGCCAGGGCACCGTCTCCCTCAGAGCTCCAGTCCTGAGAGCTGATAGCAGCCTGGGCTCTAAGGGAGCCCAGTCTCCTGACCCAGGGTGGAGGAATCCCATGACTAACGACACAGATCTTGCGCTGGAAAGTCATGGGTCTGTGGCCAGAACCCCTACTCACTGAAGGGGAAGCTGCAGGAAGGACTTAGGGGCTTTGCTGGGGCTGGCTGTCTCCCCGCCGCGCACACACACACACAACACACACACACACATACACACACACACACACTTGTGCGCAGCCTCAGAGCCCGAGCTCTGCCTCACCAGCAAATTCTGCCACAAATCTTGTCTCCCTGCAGCCCCTCTCCCATCAGGCTGGAAAACTCCAATGGGAAAGAGAACCAGTTCCCAGTTCTGATTCAAAGGACCCCAGCTGAGCCCTATCCCCTCACTCTGTGTGGGCCTCCACCTGGGTTCAAGGTCGCTGTGAGGTCTCCCACCGGCACAGCAAGACCACAGACGCTTGCACCGCGCTGCGGCAAGGTGGCCGTGTTACTCTGTGACGATCACACATGGCCATCTCTAGCTGAGAAGGGGCCTGACTCTTTGGCCCACGTGCTCTGGGGATCCAGCCACGCTGGGGTCCAAAAAGCATAACATGGTCACCGCTGGCTGGAAAGTTTCCAGCGCTGTCTCTGGGTGTTCCCGCTCCACTTCCGGAGTCAGTGTGGTTCTCCCTGGACCCTAGACCCGGGGCCACCTCCCAGTAATATCAGCCCCCAACCCGGCCCACTGCTTAGGACGGCTCTGGTCCACCCAGTCTGACCGCCTCTGGAGGATCTGAGGCTCGGCAGGGCTGATGGCGCCGGGGCAGCGTGGGACGGCCCAGGCTTTCTGCAGCCCTGGCTCTCTGGGCAGAGTGGAGAGACACTCGCAGCTCCTGGTCCTTGTCTTCCCACTCCTCCGAACCTGGCCAGGACTGCACCCTGCGCTGCCCCAGATCCGTGCCTCCAGCTGGGATGGTAAACTGGGAGGGGGCAGCGTGGCTTTGGCTCTGCTCAGAAGCACAAAACAGTCCAGACAGCCGGGGGATGGATGGACAGGGGGGGGGGGGGTGGGGGAGGGAAACTCCTAGAGCCGTGCTCGAGGGAAGAGCGTAGCGCAGAGGAGAGGGCCTAGGGCACGGCTCAATGGAGCCCGGGCGTCCGCAGACTGGAAGGAGCCGGGACCCCCGCCCCAGAGCCTCCTTTTCCATTCTCGCTTCTTCCAGTGATTCGGAGCCTCCGACTCAGTCTTTCCCCAGATGGAGAGAATCCGAGGCTGTTTCTGCCGCTGAAATCCGAGCGGGAGAGCATCCCGGAGCCGCCTGCGCAGAGCCAGCGGCCCCTGCGTCGTGGGCCGGAGGCGCCCGGGAGAATCTGCGGGTCCCAGGTCGCACCCGCGGTAGCCTGGCAGAGCAAGGTGCCATTCGCCGCCTGCGGGCAAGAGCCGGCTCTGGGCCTCGGCCCCTGCTGTGCCGTCTGGTTGGCCGCTTCTTGAGCAACGAAAGCGGTGAAGAGGCGCGGGAGCCCCGATTGTGCTAGAGAGACCTGGGGCCTCTGCGCGTCTGCGTGCGAAGGACCCGAGACTGGCCAACTCAGCAGGGAGAACGGGACACAAGGAGTGACAAAGGGCAAGGAACGGGGCCTATAGGGAGGGTGTGTGTGTGTGTATGTGTGTGTGTAGGGGGAATGAATGGACAGCGGGGAAGGCATGGAGAGGGGCCCAAGGGGTGTGGACTCAGCAGCCCCACCCCGGATCAGAGAAGGCAGCCAGATTCTGGCGTCCACCGAGCCAGCGCCTCTACCTGGGCGCGGGCCGCATCGCGGCAGACCGCCCTATATCCGCCTTGGTGGCGTGGGATATGACTGGCAGGAGCGCGGGAGAGGCGCTGAGAATCCATGCGCCCCAGGACAGACCAGACGCGGCACGGAGTGGGACTGCCCACAAGTCCTCCTGCCGTGAGATCAGGCCTTTGAGTTGTCGGGGAAATGCGCCTCTGGACACAGCCAGCGGCCCCGGATCGGCACTAGACGCCAACCCAAGAGTTAGAGAAGCCTGGGAGGCCAGGTCGCAGGGCCAATTCAACCAAGGAGGGGGAAAGGAGAGCTGTAGGATAGGAGAGGCCAGGCACAGGGAAGGTGAGGAGGGGATGGAACCCTGCGCCAGGAGTTGGGGGTGCAGGGCCTGTGACTGGAGACGATTCCCATGTGCACCCTAAAGCAGAGGGAGAGGGTCTGGGCCTGGAACGAGGACTCTCTCGCCTGGTGGTGGTCGCCCAGCCCCGGTTGCAGGGACTGACCGCGGCCAGCAGAGGGCAGAAAGTGCCTGGTCCGCCCGCCGGTCCCGAGCCGGGCTCCGCGCTTCGGGGCTCTGGCTCTGAGCGCCGAAGCCTTGCCCGCCCGGCTTCTCCCTGCAGCAGGCGTGCCCCCGCCCCAGATGCCCGGAGAAGGCGGCCCAGGCCCAGGCCCAACTTCGCGGGTCCAGGCCTGGGGTTTCCAGATTAAGCAAAGAGGGGACCAAGATGCGGGACAGAAACTCCACATTTACTCGTCCACTCTCCCCGACCTAGACACACAAAGGCGCCTAGAAATACAAGAAGGCACAAAGCCCCCCCCCCCCCCCCCCCCCACACACACACACACTCTGGGAGACACGCTAGCACACAGAAGCATTCAGAACCCCAGAGATACGCACAGATACGCAAAGCTGACAGAGACACCCCTACAGAAAAGGATCGCAGACACAATACAGAGGTTGAGACACGCACAAAGACTTAGGCCCCCGCACGGACTGATGCAGACACACGCACCAGACACAGACACGAAGGACCGACACATTCACACACACACACGGGTGCAGGGAACTCAGACAAAGATCCACAGATTCACCCCCTGGGAGTCTGGAAGGTTGCGGGGACACACATACTGTGTGTGCAGAGCCAAGGTGCACACGGAGGCAAGAGCCGCAGAGGCGGGGGCCCGACACGCACAGACACACACAGATACCCACCGACACACACGCAGGTAGGGTGGGGCGGGAGCCTCTAATCCTCCACAAAGCCGGGCCCCTCCGCGGGGCCTCGCGGCGCAGGGAGCCACTTCTGACCCAAGCCTCCCGCAGGTTCCAAATCCGATCCGCCCTTTCGCCTCCAGCGAGGTCAGGGGACCCGCCCCCCCATGCCCTCCGCCCCCGCCCGGCTCCGCGCCGCTGCCTCGCTCCGTGGGGGGGGCCGGGGCCGCCCCGCAGCGAATCGCGGGGGTCAGCTCGCTGCTACCCCGGGCCGCACTCGCCCCCCTGCTCCCCGGTGAGACGCGCGTCGGTGGGGACCACGGGCCGCAGACAGCCGGTCCGACGCAGTGGCCTCTGGCACCGGACGCGGGTGCCAGGCCCGGCTGGCGCGGGAGTCTAGGCTCCATCTCGCCGGCCTTTCGCGTCCCGTTGCCGAGGCCCACTTTGCCCAGGCTGGTCAGGGCACAGTCCTTGATCCGCGCGTCCCAGCGACCCCTGACCGGGCACCCGGGCCGCCAAAGGACGCCGATCTTGGCAGCCAACCTAACCTCTTTAGAGCCGCTACCCTGGGGCCACCACTCCCTCCCAGCGCCCCTCACTGCAAACCCTAGGAGGCCCGGGTCTTGCCCATGTCTCCTGCCCCTGCCCGGGGACACCTTTTCCAGCCTTAGTTGTCCTCTAAACTCTCGGTCGCCTGAACCCAGGCCTGCCCTTCCTTGTCGGCCCAGTGTACCCCATTCTCGATCCCGGGGCCCCAACCTCCCATCGGCTCAGTCCTCCGCCCAATCTCTGCCAGGCCCGGAGCTTTTTCAGACCCCTCACCCACACTCTGGGCCACTCCCCGTTCCTGGGCCTGGGCCCCCCTTGGACGAGTTCAGGACCAGTCGTCCTCGCCTTCTGCCCGCCCCCATCCTTCGTTCCCGGGAGCCGGCCCTCTCCGCGGATCAAGCCGCCCCGAGCAGGCGCCGCCGCCCGGGGGACGCCGACTCAGCCCCCGCGACTTACCTCGGCCGACAGTCGGGGGTCCCCGAGTGTCCACTCCCGGCCGGCGCCGTCCCCTGGCGGAGCCGCCGCGCTCCCCGCCGTCCGCGCAGTCTGGCCTCGCTCGGGGCCACTTCTCGTAGCGCTGGAGCTTTACAAAATATTAATAATAAAGAAGGCAGGAGAGAAAAAAGAAAGCCTTCGCTCCCAAACTCCCAAATCAATTTTTCAAGGGGGTGGAGCAGAGGGATTTGTTTCGAAGGCGATCAAAACTTCTGCGAGGGGCCCACGGGGCGGCCGGCCGGGCCAGGGCGCCGGGGCCTGCGCTCGGGGCCAGGCGCGGCGCGGGGCACAGGCCGGGGGCGCGGAGCCCCAGGGCGGGCGGGGGGGGCGGGACGGCACTATTTGACGTGGAGCCGGCGGCGCATCCCGGCGCAGGGATACGGGCCGCGGGGTTCAAATGTCAGGAAGTTTCGGGAGGTGAGGCGGCGCGTATCCCTCCGCCGCCAGCCCCAGCTCTAAACCCGGCGGCTCCGCGGGCGCACCATGGCACTGGAGTAGCGCGGGGAGCGCGCCCGGAGCCCCGCGGCCCGCTGCGCCCCGCCCGGGACCCCGCTGCGCCGTGCGCCACCCCCCCCGCCCGCGGGGCCGCCCCTGCACCCCCACCCCCTCCCCCGCCCGCCGCCGCCGCCACCGCC
>NW_022297090.1:0-2240 GCF_002776525.5 Piliocolobus tephrosceles
TAAAAACAATGAAAAACTAACAAAACATGGGCTTTGAAAAAAAGAATCAGTTTTTTCACAATTCTGGAAATTAACCAAAGGCTTGCAGAAACTCAAGGAGCATTTATTCAAGAAAAGTGACTCTCGATAAAAACGTCAAGACTTGAGGAATTTTAACTTATCCTAGTCCTATCTCCCACTCCCTAGCTCAGCAGGAACCCTAGAAAGTAACAGCCCACATTTCCCACAGGGAGGAAGCAGAATGAAGCTAGAACTCATTCAAAGCCTTATTACCCGAAGAAGAGTCATTCTATGATTTTTTTTTTTTTTTTTTTTTTGAGATGGAGTCTCGCTCTGTCATGCAGTGGCGCGATCTTGGCTCACTGCAAGCTCCGCCTCCCGGGTTCACGTCATTCTCCTGCCTCAGCCTCCAAAGTAGCTGGGACTCTACAGGGGCCCGCCACCATGCCCGGCTAATTTTTTGTATTTTTAGTAGAGACGGGGTTTCACCGTATTAGCCAGGATGGTCTCGATCTCCTGACCTCGTGATCCACCGGCCTCGGTCTCCCAAAGTGCTGGGATTACAGGCGTGAACCACCGTGCCCGGCCCATTCTATGATTGTTAAGTGATGCCTGGGAAGACCCCACACAGAATAGTTGTCTTTCCTTTTCAGAACTGGCAAAGCCCTGAAAATCTCTCTGATAGTTGAAGGAAAGATTTGGATGTTTTTCCTCTCCAAATTTCTTTTTTTTTTTTTTGAGACGGAGTCTTGCTCTGTCGCCCAGGCTGGAGTGCAGTGGCACGATCTCGGCTCACTGCAAGCTCCACCTCCCGGGTTCACGCCATTCTCCTGGCTCAGCCTCCTGAGTAGCTGGGACTATAGGCGCCCGCCACCGCGCCCGGCTTATTTTTTGTATTTTTAGTAGAGACGGGGTTTCACCATGGTCTTGATCTCCTGACCTTGTGATCTGCCCGCCTCGGCCTCCCAAAGTGCTGGGATTACAGGCTTGAGCCACCGCGCCCGGCCTCCAAATTTCATATTAAAATGTAATTCCTTGCCAGGCACAGTGGCTCACACCTGTAATCCTAGCACTTTGGGAGGCTGAGGCAGGAGGATTGCTTGAGCTAAGGAGTTTGAGACCAGCCTGGACAACATGGTGAGACCCCATCTCTAAAAAAAAAAAAAATAAAAAAAAAACCCCACAAAAATTAGCCGGGTGTGGTGGTGTGCACCTGTAGTCCCAGCTCCTCAGGAGGCTGAGGTTGAAGAATCGCTTGAACCTGGGAGGTGGAGGTTTCAGTGAGCTGGGATTTTGCCACTGCACTCCACTCTGGATGATACTGATATCCTGTATCAAAAACAACAAAAAAATGTAACACCCAGGCTGAGTGCAGTGGTTCATGCCTGCAATCCCAGCACTCTTGGAGGCCAAGGTGGGCGCATCACTTGAGGTCAGGAATTCAAGACCAGCCTGGCCAACATGGCGAAACCCTGTCTCTACTGAAAATACAAAAATTAGCCGGGCACAGTGGTGCATGCCTGCAGTCCCAGCTACTCGGGAGGCTGAGGCAGGAGAATCACTTGAACTCAGGAGGCAGAGGTTGCAGTGAGCTGAGATCACACCACTGCACTCCAGCCTGGGTGGCAGAGTGAGACTCCATCTCAAAAAAAAAAAAAAAAAAACCACCTGTGTGGCACCTCCTTGCTCCCGCTCTTGCCAGGTGATATGCTGGCTCCATCACCTTCTGCTATGAGGCCCTCACCAAAAACTGAGCAGATGTTGGCACCATGCTTATCAGCCTGTGAACCATAAGCCAATTAAACCTCTTTTATTTATACCCAGCCTCAAGTATTCCTTTATAGCAATGCAAGAATGGACTTGGCCGAGCGCGGTGGCTCAAGCCTGTAATCCCAGCACTTTGGGAGGCCGAGATGGGCGGATCACGAGGTCAGGAGATTGAGACCATCCTGGCTAACACGTTGAAACCCTGTCTCTACTAAAAAAAAAAAAATACAGAAAACTAGCCGGGCGACGTGGCAGGTGCCTGTAGTCCCAGCTACTTGAGAGGCTGAGGCAGGAGAATGGCGTAAGCCCGGGAGGCGGAGCTTGCAGTGAGCTGAGATCCGGCCACTGAACTCCAGTCTGGGTGACAGAGCGAGACTCCGTCTCAAAAAAAAAGAAAAAGAAAAAAGAAATGGACTAACACGGAGTGGGAGAGGGAACACTTGTAAAGAAAAAAAAAAAAAAATGGCCGGGCG
>NW_022297092.1:0-11072 GCF_002776525.5 Piliocolobus tephrosceles
TTTGGCTGGATATGAAATTCTGGGTTTAAAATTCTTTTCTTTAAGAATGTTGGATATTGGCCCCCACTCTCTTCTCGCTTGGAAAGTTTCTGCTGAGAGATCTGCTGTTAGTCTGATGGGCTTCCCTTTTTGGGTAACCCGACCTTTCTCTCTCGCTGCCCTTAACATTTTTTCCTTCATTTCATGTTTGGTGAATCTGGCAATTATGTGTCTTGGAGTTGCTCTTCTGGAGGAGTATCTTTGTGGCGTTCTCTGTATTTCCTGAATTTGAATGTTGGCCTGCCCTGCTAGGTTGAGGAAGTTCTCCTCGATGATATCCTGAAGAGTGTTTTCCAACTTGGTTCCATTTTCCCTCTCACTTTGGGCACCCCAAGCAGACGTAGATTTGGTCTTTTTACATAATCCCATACTTCTTGCAGGCTTTGTTCATTTCCTTTTCTTCTTTTTTCTTTTGGTTTCTCTTCTCGCTTCATTTCATTCATTTGATCCTCCATCGCTGATACTCTTTCTTCCAGTTGATCGAGTCGGTTACTGAAGCTTGTGCATTTGTCACGTATTTCTCGTGACATGGTTTTCATCTCTGTCATTTCGTTTATGACCTTCTCTGCCTTAATTATTCTAGCTATCAATTCTTCCACTCTTTTTTCAAGATTTTTAGTTTCTTTGCGCTGGGTACGTAATTCCTCCTTTAGCGCTGAGAAATTTGATGGACTGAAGCCTTCTTCTCTCATCTCGTCAAAGTCATTCTCCATCCAGCTTTGATCCATTGGTTGCAATGAGCTGTGCTCCTTTGCAGGGGGAGATGCGCTCCTATTTTTTGAATTTCCAGCTTTTCTGCCCTGCTTTTTCCCCATCTTTGTGGTTTTATCTGCCTCTGGTCATTGATGATGGTGACGTACTGATGGGGTTTTGGTGTAGGTGTCCTTCCTGTTTGATAGTTTTCCTTCTAACAGTCAGCACCCTCAGCTGTAGGTCTATTGGAGATTGCTTGAGGTCCACTCCAGACCCTGTTTGCCTGGGTATCAGCAGCAGAGGCGTGCAGAAGATAGAATATTGCTGAACAGCGAGTGTACCTGACTGATTCTTACTTTGTAAGCTTCCTCTCATGGGTATACTCCACCGTGTGAGGTGTGGGGTGTCAGTCTGCCCCTAGTGGGGGATATCTCCCAGTTAGGGTACTCAGGGATCAGGGACCCACTTGAGCAGGCAGTCTGTCTCTTCTCAGATCTCAACCTCCGTGTTGGGAGATCCACTGCTCTCTTCATAGCTGTCAGACAGAGTCGTTTGCGTCTGCAGAGGTTTTTGCTGCTTTTTTTTTTTTTTTTTTTTTTTTTTTTTTTTTTTTTTTTTTTTTTTTTGTTATTTAGCTGTGCCCTCTCCCCAGAGGTGGAGTCTACAGAGACAGGCAGGTTTGCTTGAGCTGCTGTGAGCTCCACCCAGTTCGAGCTTCCCAGTGGCTTTGTTTACCTACTTAAGCCTCAGCAATGGTGGGCGCCCCTCCCCCAGCCTCGCTGCTGCCTTGTTGTTAGATCGCAGACTACTGTGGTAGCAACAGGGGAGGCTCTGTGGGCATGGGACCCTCCCGGCCAGGTGTGGGATATAATCTCCTGGTGTGCCCGTTGCTTAAAGCACAGTATTGGGGTGGGAGTTACCCGATTTTCCAGGTGTTGTGTGTCTCAGTTCCCCTGACTAGAAAAAGGGATTCCCTTCCCCCTTGCACTTCCCAGGTGAGGCGATTCCTCACCCTGCTTCAGCTCTTGCTGGTCCGGCTGCAGCAGCTGACCAGCACCAATTGCACTCCCTAGTGAGATGAACCCAGTACCTCAGTTGAAAATGCAGAAATCAGTGGTCTTCTGTGTCACTCGCGCTGGGAGTTGGAGACTGGAGCTGTTTCTTTTAGGCCATCTTGCTCCGCCCCCCTGAGAATGCATCATTTTGCCCAGCCTTAGGGAGTCTGCATCGTTGGTACTTTCGATTTATTTAATTATTTTAAACGTTTTTTATAAAAAAGTTGTCATAGCAACAACATCAACAAATATTTTGAAGTGAAAAATTCTATTTCCAGCAAATTCAAGTAATAATTTTCATTTTTTGCTCATTTTCCACCCATCTCTAATGACATGTAAATATTTTATATACTTGTGACGACAAAGCAATGTCTATTTTGTGTCCTGCTTTTTTTGTGTAACATCATGCCAAAAATATTTTCTATGTTTCTGAAGCCTTCATATTTAAAATGTTCCTCTGCTTAATATTTCATACGTTATTAAACTATTCCATATTGTTAGGTAATTAGTTCACTTCTCACATTTTTACCATTCTTTAGGACATGTTGCCAAAAGCATCTTCTTGCATATAACTATTTATTCAGATTATTGCCTAAGAATGAATGCAAAGGAATAGTGTTTCTGACATCTTTGTGGCTTCTGCTACATTAATACCATGTTGCTTTTGCAGAAGCGCTTCTGCTAATTCAGAAAGCCAGTGGTTGGAGAAGAGTGCCTTGTTATGAAGCCTGTGCAGACTTCTCCTTAGGGTGGAGGGCTAGACAGTCAATGGATGCAGTATCTCCTTAAAAAGAATTAAAAAGCATTTGCTGAGGTAGCCACAAGGACTGACAAGTCGGAAAAATTAACTCCAAGGCTGCCTTAATGATTAGAAGTTTTCTGAAGCAAAACTATTTTGCTCTAGATATGTGAACTCTTATAATGGTAATAGAGGGTTTTCCTTTTCTCTCTTCTGAGTTTTGCATCTCATAGGCCTAGGTGTGACTACAAAACCAGAGACTGGCTTTTACAACCACACTGGAATTCTTACCTGCAAACAGGAGCCCATCTTTCAAAGATCTTTCCATAGGAACCTCTTATATAATTGGTTAAACATGAAACCTTTCTTAGGGAATTGAATTTATGGCCAGTTTTTAAACTACAAAAGGAAACTTAGACTCATGTTATTTTTTACTTATTTATTTTATTATTATTATTATTTTTGAGATGGAGTTTTGCTCTTGTTGTCCAGGCTGGAGTGCAGTGGTGTGATATCAGCTCACTGCAATCACCACCTTCCAGGTTCAGGAGATTCTCCTGCCTCAGCCTCCCGGGTAGCTGGGATTATAAGCATGCACCACCACGTCTGGCTAATTTTGTATTTTTAGTAGAGATGGGGTTTCTCCATGCTGGTCAGGCTGGTCTCGAACTCCTGACCTCAGGTGATCTGCCTGCCTTGGCCTCCCAAGTTGATGGGATTACAGGTGTGAGCCACCATGCCCGGCCCAATTTATCTTTTTATTTCCACAAGAGATACTCACCAGTTTGATGAGCAAGCAGTGAAAAGTAAGCAGGTATGTCAAGTTCATAATGATAATTACAGTTGCCATCCCAGGAGCACCCACTGTGTGACAGGTTCAGTGCTAAGTCTCACTGGCCTCCTCCCATGGCCCTGCTTTCACTCTCACCCCTACTATTTAATCCCCACACTTCAACCAGAGTGATCATCTCAGAACACGAGTCAGATAGATCACTCCTCTTCTCAAAATCCTTCAGTGGTTTCCATCTCACTTGAAGTGGAAACCCAAGTCCTCAGATGAGCCTGCCCCTTGCCCCTTCTTATCTCCTAGTGCACCCCCTCACTCCCTGTATCAGTCAGCTCTCATGCTGCTAATAAAGACATACCCAAGACTGGGTAATTTATAAAGGAAAGAGGCTTAGTGGACTCTCAGTTCCACATGGCTGGAGAGACCTCACAATCATGGCAGAAGATGAAGAAAGAGCAAAGGGATCTCTTACGTGGCATCAGGCAAGAGAGAACATGGGCAGGGGAACTCCCATTTATAAAACCATCAGATCTTGTGAGACTTATTCACTACTGTGAGAATAGTATGGGGAAACCACCCCCACATTTCATTTATCTCCACCTGGCCCCACCCTTGACAAGTGGGAATTGTTACATTTCAAGGTGAGATTTGGGTGGGGACACAGCCAAACCATATCACTCTTTTCCAGCCATGTTGAACCCCTGGCTTTTCCTCAAACATTCCAGACATGCTCTGACTTCAAGGTCAATGGAATGTGAGCTGTATATTGCACGTGCCTAAACATAAAGTATTCCCCACTGCTAAGTGATGGAGCCGAAACAATTGTCCTGAATGCTGACTGCAGACCACCTTTAGTTATCTCCATTCTGTGAGTTTAATGCAGATAGAACACATTGCAATAAAATCAGGGTCTTTGATAAGCAGTGAGTGATATGTGATCTGAGGATTTTGGGGGAGTGGCAAATGCTTATATTTTGTCTATTAATTTAATATCCCTCAATAAAATTGACTGCAAGTGTTGGTTGAAGGATTGAGCCATGACCTTGCCTGTTTGACGCTGTAGGTATTTCCAGGCAAGCAGAGGGTATATCCAGATGACATTCTGCAATTTGTAATTTAGGGCAGGAATTGGTAAAATTTTCCTATATAGAGAGAGATTTTAAGTATTTTAAGCATTGCAGGTCATTGTAGCATGAAAGTAGCTATAGGCAGTACCCAAATGACTGTGATTATTCCCCAACAAAACTTTATTTACAAAAGAAGGAAATGGTCAGGTTTTCCAGTCCTTGATCTAGGGGCAGATGTGGGAGCTCAGGTCAATATTTGGGAGCACAGGTCTGACATGGGAGTTCCTCATTAGAAAATAAATCACATTGTTTTTTTTTCTTATACTTTCAGTGTCTGGCACCTCACTGGCACATAGGAGACATTCAGTAAAAACCTTTTGAAATAAATGACTGAATGAATGAATGTATAGAGTTTGGAGTGTGTAGATCTTTTTCTGTATGTACAGAGAGATCTTGTTCATTCATAAATTTATTAGACAAAACATTTATTGAGTGTCCCCTATGTGCCAGACACTGGGGCTCAGTAAAAATGATGGGATTTGCATCAGACCTCATAGAACACAGGGTCAATTTGGAGAGACAGATGTTCAAGGGGGAGTATCAGCAAAATGTGAAAATTGTTAACACAGAGGAAGTTCAGAGGGTTTTACAAGCACTTTGGGGTTTGGAGGGCACTCTATGGTAAGGTCCAGGAGTGCCCGCTAGACCCTGCACTTGTTAATCAAGAAGCAGCAATGGCACAAACCCACAAATGCAGAAAACAGAGCTTATGTAAGTGAGGGACGTGGTCATCTTGTAAATGTGAATAAACTTTTTAGCCGTAAGCACTGTATTCAATAAGGGAGGTTCAAACTGCTTGCATAAGAGGGCTTTCCAGCTGTTAATCAAGTGGAAATCACTGTTATGAAGCCTGTATTAGGAAATTTGAACACCATTTGATTTCTCTTCAAGCCTCTTTGAGGGAGTATTATGTTCAGAGCCAGCCTTTTAACAATGCACTATATTTATTCTTTTTTACCACTTTTTTGATCTTTTTCTCTAAAAATTATATCCATTATCCCAAATTTCATTTTGCCTTTTCTATAACTCTTTTGTAAATGTTTCTTTAGGAGATAAAGAGCCCATTAAATGCTGTGAAGTCCCCACCTGCCTTTAATATGGGAGGGATATGGGAGCTCTAATAGAAGGTCACTGGATTGTGAGAGAAATAGATTCACAGTGGGCACAGACTTCTTTTTGTGTATATGCTGGTGCCAGTGCCTGGCTGCAACTATAAGAAAAACGGTAAACTCCAACCTTGCACTTTATCTGAATGACGTTTCTTACATTAGAACTGGTCAGACTATAACGAAAGGCCTAACATTCATGTCATCAGAGTTCCGAAGAGAGATGAAAAAGAAGATGGGGCTGAAAAAGTACTTGAAGAAATAATGACTGAAAACTTCCTAAATTTGACAAAAGATATGATTTAACAGTTGCAAGAAACTCAGTGAACCCCAAACAGGATAAGTTAAAAAGATATCACACCAAGACACAACATTTCAAACTTCTAAAAATTAAAGACAAAGAAAGATACCTTGAAAGCAGTGGGAGGGAAACAAAATCTTACCTAAGAGGGGAAAACAAATCAAATAACGATGTATTTCTCATTAGAACCCATGGAGGCGAGAAGAAAGTGGCACAACATTTTCCAAATGCTGAAAGAAAGAATCTGTCAACCCATACTCAGAGTCCCAGCAAAAATATCCTCAGGAATGAAGCAGACATCAAAACATTCTCAAAGTAAAACAAAGATAATTTGTCATTAGCATACCTGCCCTAAAAGGATAACAAACTGACCTTCCCTGAGCAAGATGGGAACCATAAAGGAAGAAACCCTGAATCATCAAGAAGGAAGAAAAAACACAGTATGAATGATATTGTGATACAATGGTGAGTACATTTAAGGTTTACTCTTTTAGCAACTTTCAAGTACATTATTAACTATAGTTATCATGCAGTTATCATGCTGTGTATTAGATTTCCAGAACTATCTATTGATCTTAACTGAACTTTGTACCCTTTGATCACTATCTCTCCGTCTTCTTCCCTCCTGCCATTCTCCAGCCCCTGGCATCCACTATTCTACTCTCTGCTTCTATGAGTTAGACTTTTTTTTTTTTTTTTTTTTTTTTTTTTTTTTGGGAATGAGTCTCACTCTGTCTCCCAGGCTGGAGTATGGTGGCATGACCTCGGCTCACTGCAAGCTCTGCCTCCTGGGTTCAAGCGATTCTCCTGCCTCAGTCTCCCGGGTAGCTGGGACTATGGGTACTCGCACCACGACTGACTAATTTTTTGCATTTTTAGTAGACATGGGGTTTCATCGTGTTAACCAGGATGGTCTTGATCTCCTGACCTCGTGATCCACCCACCTCGGCCTCCCAAAGTGCTGGGATTATAGGTGTGAGCCACTGCGGCCGGCCATGAGTTTGACTTTTTAAGATTCCACATATGAGTGAGATCATGCAATATTTGTCTTTCTGTGCCTGGGTTATTTCATTTAGCTAGTGTCCTCCAGGTTTATCCATGTTGTTAACAATGACAAGGAAATATGAATGCTAATGGAAGACTGAATAGTACTTTAAAAACTTATTCATCCATCCATCCATGAACGTGAGGTTAATTCCATTTGTGACTGTTGTAAATAGTGCTGCAATGAACATGGGAGTGCAACTGTCTCTTAGACGTATTGATTTCACTTCCTTTGGTTATATATCCAGAAGTGGCATTGCTGAATCATATGGTTGTTCTATTTTTAATATTTTGAGGACCCTCCATACTATTTTCCATAATGGCTATACTAATTTATATTCTGACAATATTATACAAGAGTTCCTTTTCTCCATATCCTTGACAATACTTATTTTATGTCTTTTTGATAATACCCATTCCAACAGGCATGAGTTGATATTTCATTGTGGTTTTAATTTTTAATTTACATTTCCCCAATTAGTGATGTTGAGCAATTCTTCATATACCTGTTTGCCATTTGTATGTCATCTTTTGAGAAATGTCTATTCATCTCCTTTGCCCATTTAAAAAAATTTATTTGGGTTATTTGTCTTCTTGCTGTTGAGTTGTTTGAGTTCTCTAAATATTTTGGATATTAACCCCTTATCAGGTGTATAATTTGCAGATATTTTCTCTCATTCCATAATTTGTCTCTACTCTGTTAGTTGTTTTCTTTACTATGCAGAAGGTTTTTAGTTTGATGCAGTCTTATTTATCTATTTTTGGTTTTGTTACCTGGGCTCCAAAATTATAAATTTAATTTTTAAAATCTGGCAATGGGCAGCTTAAAATAATCTGAATCAGGAAGTATTTATTGAGCCCTTACTTTGGCCAGAGACTGTTTTAGGAGCTGAGGATACATCAAGGAATCAAAGAATCTACATCCCTGTCCTCATAGGGCATCTATTTTAGAGCAAGAGAGAGAATTTAAACAGACATAAATTCATAATATAATGTTGAGTATTAGGAAATACTATCACCAAAAATAAAACAACCTAAGGAGATAGAGAACATTTGGGGGAAAGGGTAGAAGGCTTTTATAGATACATTGTTCGAGGGAAGCCTTTTAGGAGAAGATCACATCAAAATTGCTCAAGGGAAGTCTCTTAGGAGAAGATGGCATCTCTGTGGAGATTTAAGGTGATTAGTTTGATTTGGGACATGTTTCACTGAGACACCATCTGGGTATAGATAGCCAGGTAAAGCTGTTCCAAAGGTAGGAATAGAGACAGAGTTTGGAGTAATTTTCATGAGGATGAATATTAATGATCATAGGGCTAAATGAGATAAGTAAGAGTGGGAGCATGCAGAGAGGATAGGAAGAACCAAGGACACAATCTTTAGGAGTCAGCAGGAATGTTCTATCCCTCCCAGTGAAGGCTGCTTTGAATGAGACTGAGCCAGATTTCCCTAGTTTTCTTTGTGAGTTGCTCCTTTTCTTCTCACCATCTTAATACTGGAGCTTATCAGTCTATAGCCTTGGGGCTCTTTTCTTCTTTATCTCTACCACTGCCTTGGAGATCTCATACAGCCTGAATCCTTCTTCTGAGCTGTAGACTCTTATATCCAACATCCAACTGCCTATCTTCACTCCATTTGGGTATCTACCTAATTTTCTGGAATTAAATTTGGGAATATAGGTATTGATAGAGTAGAAATGCAGGGATATATATATATATAGAGAGAGAGGGAGCTGGGGTCTCACCATGTTGCCTAGGCTTTTCTTGAGCTCCTGAGCTCAAGTGAGCCATCTGCTTTGGCCTCCTAAAGTGCTGGGGATTACAGGCTTGAACCACTGTGCCCAGCCTTAGAAATGCAGGGAGTTTCTAACAGATCCTAAAATTCATGAATGTATTTTGATTTCATAGGAGTTGGTGCATCCCGGCCCAAAATTTTAACAAGGTCCTTTCTTTTAAGTTTCCTTCAAAGACTTTCTATTTTATTGACATAAATATTTTTGTATACTTTATTTATAGTCCATGTTTTGCAGCTACTAAAGAGCAAAAAATATAATACTGGGTGAAAATGAAGAAAGAAAAAATGGAATGGATGAAATGACCTTATTACTTCCTTTTCTGATTTTTTAAAATGGTGGTTCCATCAATACAAATGAGTTTTGCAGAGGGAGATATCATATCATGAAATAATTCTGATTTCAAGCTCCAAACATATTTTATTCTGAGATGTATGCATATTCTCTGGTCCCTAGTGAACCATTTCCAAGCAGTCAGAAATATCTCGTGTAATTAAAAGTCATTCCAAATCACCTTAAAGTTTGGTCAGTTTTATGAATCCTATGTATTTAAGCTAAAAAGTGAAGACACATCTTTACTTATGTTATCATCACATTTAGAACAGAGGTGCAATGAGGCCATTTGCCACTTCCTGTGGCAATTGTTTGCATGTCTTGAGAAACATGACATTCTGCCACTGCTCTCAATATGTAATACTATATTACATATATAATATATTGTATATATAATATATAACTTCAGTGCCAGTAAAGATGTATTAGTTATCTGTCTCTGTGTTACAAATTAGCCCACATTTTGGTGGCAGAAAACAACAACATATATTACCTCTGTTCCCATGGGTCAGAAATCTTAGCTGGGTCTTCTGACTCAAGAGCTCACAAGCAGGATGAAGATATTAGTCAGAAGTATTCCATTTGAAAACTGGCACAAGACAAGGATGCCATTTCTCACACTCCTATTCAACATAGTATTGGAAGTTCTGCCATCAGGCAAGAGAAAGAAATAAAGGGTATTCAAATAGGAAGAGAGGAGTCAAATTGTCTCTGTTTGCAGGTGACATGATTGTATATTTAGAAAACCCCATTGTCTCAGCCCAGAATCTCCTTAAGCTGATAAGCAACTTCAGCAATGTCTCAGGATGCAAAATCAATGTGCAAAAATCACAGCATTCCTGTACACCAAAAATAGACAAACAGAGAGCCAAATCATGAAAGAACTCCCATTCACAATTGCTACGAAGAGACTAAAATACCTAGGAATACCACTTACAAGGGGTGTGAAGGAACTCTTCAAGGAGAACTACAAACCACTGCTCAAGGAAATAAGAGAGGACACAAACAAATGGAAAAACATTCCATGCTCATGGATAGAATCAATACTGTGAAAATGGCCATACTGTCCATAGTAATTTATAGATTCACTGTCATTTCCATTAAATTACCATTGGCTTTCTTCACAGAATTAGAAAAAACTACTTTAAAATTCATATGAAACCAAAAAAAGAGCCCATGTAGCCAAGACAATCCTAAGCAAAAAGAACAAAGCTGGAGGCATGATGCTACCTGACTTCAAACTATACTACAAAGCTACAGTAACCAAAACAGCATGGTACTGGTACCAAAACAGAGATATAGACCAATGGAACAGAACAGAGGCCTCAGAAGTAATGCCACACATCTACAACCATCTGATCTTCGACAAACTTGACAAAAACAAGTAATGGGGAAAGGATTCCCTATTTAATAAATGGTCTTGGAAAAACTGGACCCCTTCCTTACATCTTCTACAAAAATTAACTTAAGATGGATTAAAGACTTAAACGTAATACCTGAAACCATAAAAACCCTAGAAGAAAACCTAGGCAATACCATTCAAAACATAGGCATGGGCAAAGACTTCATGACAAAAACACCAAAGACAATTGCAACAAAAGCCAAAATTGACTAATGGGATCTAATTAAACTAAAGAGCTTCTGCACAGTGAAAGAAACTATCATCAGAGTTAACAGGCAACCTACAGAATGGGAGAAAATTTTTGCAATCTGTTCATCTGACAAAGGGCTAATATCCAGAATCTACAAAGAATTTAAACAAATTTACAAGAAAAAAAACAAACAAACAACCCCATCAAAAAGTGAGCAAAGGATATGAGCAGACACTTTTCAAAAGAAGACATTTATGTAGCCAACAAACATATGAAAAGAAGCTCATCATTACTGGTCATTAGATAAATGCAAATCAAAATGACAATGAGATATCATCTCATGCCAGTTAGAATGGAACCAAAAAAGAGCCTGTATTGCCAAGACAATCCTAAGTCAAAAGGACAAAGCCGGAGGCGTCACGCTACCTGACTTCAAACTATACTACAAGGCTACAGTAACCAAA
>NW_022297093.1:0-10981 GCF_002776525.5 Piliocolobus tephrosceles
ACATTTTCTTAATCCAGTCTGTCACTGATGGACATTTGGGTTGATTCCAAGTCTTTGCTATTGTGAATAGTGTCGCAATAAACATACGTGTGCATGTGTCTTTGTAGTAGCATAATTTATAATCCTTTGGGTATATACCCAGTAGTGGGATGGCTGGGTCATATGGTACATCTAGTTCTAGATCCTTGAGGAATCGCCATACTGTTTTCCATAATGGTTGAACTAGTTTACAATCCCACCAACAGTGTAAAAGTGTTCCTATTCCTCCACATCCTCTCCAGATCTTCAGCATTTCTTATTGGACAGGTCTAGTGTGATTAACTCCCTCAGCTTTTGTTTATCTCAGAAACTCTTCATTTTGCCTCCATTTTTGAAGGACAGTTTTACCAGATATAATATTATTGAGTAGCAGTTTTTTATTTCAGAGTTTTGAATATATCAGTTCTATCCTGCAAGGTTTCTGCTGAAAAATCTGCTGACAATCTATTAGAAGCACACTTTTAAATGACAATTTGCTTTTCTTTTGTTGCTTACAAGATTCTTTCTTTGTCTGTGACTTTTTATAGTTTGATTATAATGTGCCTCAGTATAGGTCTCTTTATATTTATCCTGGTTGAACTTCTTTGAGCTTCTTGAATATGTATGTCTTTCTCTCCTCTGATATGGGAAGTTTTCAGCCATTAGTTCTTCAAATAGTTCTCCAAATTCTCTGCTCCTTCCTCTTTTTTTCCCCCTCAAGGACTCCCATAATGCATATATTGTTACACTTGATAGTGTCCCATAAGTCCTTTAGGCTCCGTTCAGTTTCATTCATTGTTTTTTTCTTTTGGCTCCTCTGCCTAGATAATTTCAATTTCCTTTTTTCAAGTTCACTGATTTATTCTATCTGGTCAAATCTGCTGTTGGACCTCTATAGTGAACTTTTCAATTCAGTTACTATATTCTTCAGTTTTGGAACTTCTGTTTGGTTCTTCGTCATGGTTTTTATATCTGTTGATATTCTCATTTTGTTTATTTTCCTGATTTTATTCAGTTGTCTGTACTCTCTTTTAATTCACATTGAGCGTCCTTATGGTGGTTATTTTTAAATTCTTCCTCTGGTAATTCACTTATCTCTACTTCTTTAAGGTCAGTTTCTGAATATTAACTTGTTCTTTTGTTGGGTCATGTTTCCTTGTTTCTTTGTATGCCTTGTTATCATCTGTTGGGACCTCAGCATTCACGAAACAGCTACCTCTTGCAGTCTTCGGAGTCTGGTTTCATACAGGGAGGACTTTCTCCAATTAGATCAACTAGAGTTCTGGAGACATGTAAAGCTTTCTAAGGATCCTTCCTGCCTGGGCTTTTGTATGTTAAGCTCCCAAATGAACTTTACGGGCTTCTACTTAGGAGCCCCACCTGGTGTCTATCTGTAGTACTGCCGCCTCGCTGGTGGTTTAGAAAGACATAGCACTGGAGCGCCGCCTAGTGTCTATCTGTGATAATGCACTCTGGTGAACGTTTACCTTCTTTTTTCTCAGCAGCCCCCAACCTGGTACCCCATTCTTACTAGTACCTAGCTTTAGCAAGCGAGAAACTAATCCCACGGGAAGCCACCGCCCCCATTCCAGAAAAGTTAGAATGTTGGATATATTTTCCATTCTTCTTTCCCTACTCAGGGAGACTTCAGGAGTTGGGATTTCTTTCCCAATCGCACCTGCTATTTTGGAAGAAAGGGCTTTGGCAAGTGAATGTCACGTTTTCTTTCTTACCACACTTCAGTTTGGTTGGCTTCACACTAGCCTGTGATGCAGAAACTTATTTATTTATTTATTTATTATTTTAAGTTATGGGATACATGTGCAGAACGTGCAGGTTACATAGGTGTACATGTGCCATGGTGGCTTGCTGCACCCATCAACCGTCATCTAGGTTTTAAACCCAGCATGCATTTTTTGTCCTAATGCTCTCTCTCCTCTTGCCCCCCACCCTCCGACAGGCCCCACTGTGTGATGTTCCCCTCCCTGTGTCCATGTGTTCTCATTGCTCAACTCCCACTTATGAGTGAGAACATGCAGTGTTTGGTTTTCTGTTCCTGTGTTAGTTTGCTGAGGATGATGGTTTCCAGCTTCATCCATATCCCTGCAAAGGACATGAACTCATTCTTTTTTATGGCTGTATAGTATTCTATGGTGTATGTGTGCCACATTTTCTTTATCCAATCTATCATTGATGGGCATTTGGGTTGGTTCCAAGCCTTTGCTATTGTAAATAGTGCTGCAATAAACATATGCGTGCCTGTGTCTTTATAGTAGAATGATTTGTAATCCTTTGGGTGTATACCCAGTAATGGGATTGCTGGGTCAAATGGTATTTCTGGTTCTAGATCCTCGAGGAATCACCACACTGCCTTCCACAATTGTTGAATTAACTTACACTCCCACCAACAGTGTAAAAGCGTTCTTATTTCTCCACATCCTCTCTAGCATCTGTTGTTTCCTGACTTTTTAATAATTGCCATTGTAACTGGCATGAAATGGTATCTCATTGTGGTTTTGATTTGCATTTCTCTAATCTCTAATGACCAGCGATGATGAACATTTTGTATATGTTCCTTGATCACATAAATGTCTTCTTTTGAGAAGTGTCTGTTCATATCTTTTGCCCGCTTTTTGATGGGGTTGTTTGTTTTTTTCTTGTAAATTTGTTTAAGTTCCTTGTAGATTTTGGATATTAGACCTTTGTCAGATGGATAGATTGCAAACATTTTCTCCCATTCTGTAAGTTGCCTGTTCACTCTGATGATAGTTTATTTTGCTGTACAGAAGCTTTTTAGTTAGATTCTATTTGTCAATTTTGGCTTTTGTTGCCATTGCTTTTGGTGTTTTAGTCATGAACTTTTTGCCCATGCCTATGTCTTGAATGGTATTTCCTACGTTTTTTTTCTAGGGTTTTTATGGTTTTGGGTTTTACATTTAAGTCTTTAATCCACTTTAATTTTTGTATAAGGTGTAAGGAAGGGGTCCAGTTTGTTTTCTGCATATGGTTAGCCAGTTTTCCCAGCACCATTTATTAAATAGGGAATCCTTTCCCTATTGCTTGTTTTTGTCAGGTTTGTCGAAGATCAGATGGTTGTAGATGTGTGGTGTTATTTCTGAGGCCTCTGTTCTGTTCTCTTGGTCTATATATCTATTTTGGTACCACTACCATGCTGTTTTGGTTACTGTACCCTTGTATTATAGTTTGAAGTCAGGTAGCGTTATGCCTCCAGCTTTGTTCTTTTTGCTTGTCTTTGCTATATGGGCTCTTTCTTGGTTCCATATGAAATTTAAAGTAATTTTTTCTAATTCTGTGAAGAAAGTCAATGGTAGCTTGATGGGAATAGCATTGAATCTATAAATTACTTTGGGCAGTGTGGCCATTTTTACGCTATTGATTCTTCCTATCCATGAGCATGGAATGTTTTTCCATTTGTTTGTGTCCTCTCTTATTTCCTGGAGCAGTGGTTTGTAGTTCTCCTTGAAGAGGTCCTTCGTGTCCCTTGTAAATTGTATTCCTAGGTATTTTATTCTCTTTGTAACAATTGTGAATGGGAATTCACTCATGATTTGACTCTCTGCTTGTCTATTATTGGTGTATAGGAATGCTTGTGACCTTTGCACATTGATTTTGTATCCTGAGAATTTGCTGAAGTTGCTTATTAGCTTAAGGAGTTTTGGGGCTGAGACGATGGGGTTTTCTAAGTATACAATCATGTCATCTGAAAACAGAGACAATTTGACTTCCTCTCTTCCTATTTGAAATATCCTTTATTTCTCTCTCTTGCCTGATTGCCCTGGCCAGAACTTCAAATACTATGTTGAATAGGAGTGGTGAGAGAGGGCATCCTTGTCTTGTGCCGGTTTTCAAAGGGAATGCTTCCAGCTTTTGCCCATTCAGTATGATATTGGCTATGGGTTTGTCATAAATAGCTCTTACTATTTTGAGATATTTTATATATTATTTGAGATACTTTGAATCCTACCAAATGCATTTATCAGTTCTAAGAGTGTTTTGGAGGAGTCTTTGGGGTTTTCAAAATATAAGATCATGTCATCTGCAAACAGGGACAATTTGACTTCCTCCTTTGCAATTTAGATGCCCCTTATTTCTTTCTCCTGCCTAATTGCTCTTAGTGGCTAAGACTTCCAGCATTATGTTGAATAAAAGTGGTGAAAGTGGGTTTCCTTGTCTTTGACCAGATCTTAGAAAAAAAGGCTTTCAACTTTTCCTTATTCAGTTTGATGTTACCTGTGGGTTCATCATATATGGTCTTTATTGTTTTGAGGTATGTTTTTTCTATATCTAATTTGTTGATAGTTTTTACCATGAAGAGATGTTGAATTTTATTAAATGTTTTTCTGCATGTGTTGAGATGATTATATGGATTTTGTCCTTCATTCTGTTGATATGCTATATCACATTTATTGATTTTCATATGTTGAACCAGCCTTCCATTCCTGGGGTAAATTCCGCTTGATCATATTGTATAATCTTTTTTGATGTGCTGTGGGATGTGGTTTACTAGCATTTTGTTGAGGATTTCTCATCTATGTTCATTAGGGCTATTTGCATGTAGTTTTCTTTTTTTGTTGTTGTGTCTTTGTCTGGTTTTGGTATCAGAGTAATGTTGGCCCTGTAGAATGAGTAGAAAGAATTCCTTCCTCTTCCATTGTTTGGAATAGTTTGAGGATAACTGATGTTGGTTCTTCTTTAAACTTTGGTATAACTCAGCAGTGAAGCTATCCAGTCCTAGATTTTTCTTTATTGGGAGACTTTGTATTACTGATTCAATCTAATTACTTATTATCAATCTGTTCATGTTTTCTATTTTTTTCAATCTTGGTGGGTTATATGTGACCAGGAATTAATCCATTTTTTTCTAGGTTTTCCAATTTGTTAGTGTATTGCTGTTCATAATATTCTCTAATGATAATTCATATTTCTGTTTTATCACTTGTAATGTCTTCTTTTTTTGTTTCTGATTTTATTTATTTGGGTCATCTCTTTTTCTTTCTTATTTTAACTAGTAGTTTTTTTGTTTTGTTTTATCTTTTCCTAAAACAAACCTTTTGTTTTCTTGATCTTTTGTATTGTTTTCCTAGTCTCTATTTTGTTTATTTCTGCTCTGACATTTCTTATTCATTTCCTTCTACTAATTTTGGGTTTGGCTTGTTCTTGTTTTTCTAGTTCCTTGAAGTGCATCATTAGGTTGTTTATTTGAAATCTTTCTACTTTTTTGACACAGGCCTTTATTGCTACAAACTTCCTTCTTAGTACTGCTTTTTCTGTATCCCATAGGTTTGGTATGGTGGGTTTCCATTTTCATTTCTTTCAGGAAATTTTAAATTTTTCTTCTTAATTTGTCCCTTTAGCCATTGGTTGTCCAAAGGCATGTTTAATTTCCATGTATTTGTACAGTTTCCAAAGTTCCTCTTGTTATTGATTCCTAGTTTTATTCTACTATGGTCAGAAAAGATACTTGATATGATTTCAGTTTTAAATTTTTTGAGACTTGTTTTATGACCTAACCCATATGATCCAACCTGAAGAATGTTCTATGTGCTGATGACAAGAATGCGTATTCTGAACTTGTTTGATGAAATGCTCTGTAAATGTCAGTTAGGTCCACCTGGTCTAGAGTGTAGTTTAGCTCTGATTTTTTTCTGATGTTCCTGTCTGGACAATCTGTCCATTGCTGAAAATGGTGTTAAAAGTCCCCTAGTATTATTATATTGTAGTCTATATCTACCTTTAGATCCATCAATATTTTCTATACACATTTGGGTGTTCAGGTGTTAGATGCATTTATATTTACAATTAGTATATACTCTTGCTTAATTGACCTATTTATCGTCATATGATGACTTTGTCTCTTTTTGCTGTTTTTGACTTAAAGTCTGTTTTATCTGATATAAGTATAGCTACTCCTGCTCTCTTTTAATTTACATTTGCAGGAAGTATCCTCTTTTCATCCCTTCACTCTCAGTCTATGTGTGTCCTTACATATGAGGTGAGCCTCTTGTAGGCCACATATATATGGGTCTTGTTTTTTATCATCCAGTCATTGCATATCTTTTAATTGAAGAAATTAATTCATATACATTCAAGATTATTATTGATAGGTATGAACTTACTCTTGCCATTTAGTTCATTGTTTTCTAGAGTTTTCTTTTTTTTTTTCAATTTTTTAGAGTCAGGGGTACATGTACATATTTGTTACAAAGGTATATTGCATGATGCTGAGGTTTGGGGTATGACTGAACCTGTCACCCAGGTAGTGAGCATAGTACCCAATAGGTAGTTTTTCAGCCCTTTCCCCTCCTCCACCCACTAGAAGTCACTAGTTTTGTTGCCATCTTTATGACAATGAGTACCTGATATTTAGCTCCCACTTATAAGTGAGAACATGCAGTGTTCAGTTTTCTGTTTCTGCATTAGTTCCCTTAGGATAATGGCCTCCAGCTGCATCCACGTTGCTGCAAAGGACGTGATTTCATTCTTCCTTATGGCTGCATAGTATTCCATGGTGTATGCATACCACATTTTCTTTATCCAGTCCACTGTTGATGGGTACCTGGGTTGATTCCATGTTTTTGCTATTATGAATAGCACTGTGATGAACATATGGATGCATGTGTCATCTTGGTAGAAAAAATTTATTTTTGTTTGAGCATATACCCAGTAATGGGATTGCTGGGTCAAATGGTAGTTCAACAATTAGTTCTTTGACAAATCTCCAAACTGCTCTCCACAGTGGCTGGACTAATTTTTACATTCCCACCAGCCATATATAGGTGTCCCCTTTTCTCTGCAGCCTCACCAATATCTGTTTTTGTTTTTTACTTTTTAACAAAAACCATTCTGACTGGTGTGAGATGGTATCTCCTTGTGGTTTTGACTTGCATTTCTCTGATGATTAGAGATGATAAGCATTTTTCATGTTTGTGGGTCACTTGTATGCCTTCTTTTGAGAAGTGTCTGTTCATGTCCTTTGCCCACTTTTCAATAAGGTTATTTGCTTTTTGCTTGTTGATTTAAGTTCCCTACAGATTCTGGATATTTCTAGTTGTTTTACAGATCTTTTGCTCCCTTCCTCTTCTCTTGCTTTCTTTCTTAGTTATTTGATGGCTTTCTCTAGTGGTATATCTTGGGTCTTTTCTTTTTCTCTTTTGTATTTCTATTGTAGGCTTTTGCTTTATGGTTACCCTAGGTTTACATAAAACATCTTATACAGCCAGGCACAGTGGTGCATGCTTGTAATTCTAGCTACTTGGGAGGCTGAGACAGGAGGATCACTTGACCCCAGGAGTTCAAGGCTGTAGTACACCATGATCATGCCCCTGAATAGCCACTGCACTCCAGCCTGGGCAACATAGTAAGATCCCATCTCTAAAAAAAATTTTTAAATTAGCTGGCCATCAAATCCGTCAAATGCCCATCAATCAACAAGTGGATAAAGAAATTGTGGTATACACACACACACACACACACACACACACACACATATATATGATGGAATACTACTCAGCCATAAAAAGGAATGAACTAACAGCATTCACAGCAACCTGGATGGGATTGCAGACTATTCTTCTAAGTGAAGCAACTCAGCAATGGAAAACCAAACATCATATGTTCTGACTCATAAGTGGGAGCTAAGCTATGAAGATGCAAAGGCAGAAGAATGATACCACGGACTTTGGAGACTCAGGGGAAAAGGATGAGAAGGGGTGAGGGATAAAAGGCTACAACTGGGTTCAGTGTGTACTGCTCAGGAAAAATGGGTACACCAAAATCTCACAAATCACCACTAAAGAACTTACTCAGGTAACCAATACCACCTGTTCCCCAAAAACCTATGGAAATGAAAAATTTAAAAATTTTAAAGTTAAAAATCAATAAATAAATAACATAAAAATTAGCTTGGCATGATGTCACACACCTGTGGTCCCAGCTACTTGAAAGACTGAAGTGGGAGGATCACTTGAGCCCAGGAGCTCAAGCCAACAGTGAGCCATGATTGTGCCGCTGCACTCCAGCCTGGGTGACAAAGCAAGACCCTGTCTCAAAAATTAAATTAAAATAAAATTTTAAAAATAAAAACATCTTATACTCATAATAGATTATCAATAATAACTTAATTTTGGCTGCATACACAATACCTCCACTTTTACTCTACCTCCTCCCATGTTTTGTTTTTGATGTCACACTTTTATATCGTCTTATAACATGTATCCCTTAGCAAATTATTGTAGCTTTAGTTGTTTTTAATGGTTTTCCCTTTTGAACATTATACTAGAAATACAATTGATTTATCTACTACTGTTACAGTATTAGAGGGTTTTGGATTTGACAATGTACTTTTTTACCAGTGAGTTTTATACTTTCATATGATTTAGTAGCTAATTAGCATCCTCTTCCTTCAGGTGAAGAAGTTCATTTAGTTTTTGTAATGCAGGTCTAATGGTAATAAAGTCTCTCAACTTTTGTTTTTCTGAGAAAGTCTTAATCACTCCTTCATTTTTTGAAAGATAATGTTGCTGGGTATAGTTTTCTTGATTGGTGGTCTTTTTCTTTCAGGGTTTTGACTATATCATCCCACTCTATTATAACTTGCAAGGTTTCTGCTGAGAAGTCTGTTTATATTCTTATGGAGGTTCCCCTATGATAATTCGCTTTTCCCTTCCTGCTTTCAATACTCTCTCAGTCTTTTAACTTTAACAATTTGACTATGATGTGGCCTGGTGTGGATCTCCTTAGGTTCATCTTGTTTGGTGTGCTATGGACTTCCTGGATCTGGCTTTCCAATTTTTTCCCAGACTTGGGAAGTTTTCTATCATTATTTCTTTGTATATGTTTTCTCTCCCTTTCTCTCTTTTTTTCTACTCCTGGCTCTGACTCTGGCTATCAATTATGTGTAAGTTATTTTGCTTGAAGGTATCCCATAAGTCACTTAAGTTATCTTCACTCTTTGTCAATTTTTTTCTTTTTGTTCCTCAGATTGAATGATTTCCAGTGTTCTGTCTCCAAGTTCACGGATTCTTTTGACTGCTTGATCTATTCTGTTGTTGAACCCCACTACTGAATTTTTCAGTTCAGTTATAATATTCTTCTGATCCATGATATCCATTTGGTTCTTTGTAATACTTTCTGTCTCTTTAAGTTATCATCTTGTTCTTCCATTGCTGCCCTGACCTTGTTAGCATCTTTATGACCATTATTCTGAATTCCCTGTTGGGTAAATTACAAAACTCCACTACCTTTGGGTCAGTTTCTGGAGATTTATCTTGTTCCTTTATTTGGAATATAATCCTGTTTCTTCATTTTTCTCAATTCTTTGTGTTGATTTCTGCATGTTAGATAAAATATCTACTTCTCTCCATCTTGTTTGACTAGCCTTGTATAGAAGGTTTTCACCAATCCATGTGGCCAGAGGTTTTAAGGTGCATCTCTAATCTTTGTGTTTGTCCAGACTGCCATCACTGTTTTGGGTGGCTCTCAGGAGCTTAGAATGTGCCACATCTTGTCAGTACCCTGAGACCAGCATGATAGGAGCAAGGTTCTTTAGATACAGCTGGTAAGGTTGGGGTATATGGCCAGTAGTGGGATTGCTGGATCAAATGGTAGTTCTACTTTTAGTTCTTTAAGGAATCTCCACACTGTTTTCCAGAGCAGCTGTATTAGTTTACATTCCCACCAGCTGTGTAGAAGCATTCCCTGATCACTGCATCCATGCCAACATCTACTGTTTTTTGATTTTTTTATTATGGCCATTCTTGCAGGAGTGAGGTGGTATCACATTGTGATTTTGATTTACATTTCCCTGATCATTAGTGTTGTTGAGCATTTTTTCATACGTTTGTTGGCCACTTGTATATCTTCTTTTGAGAATTGTCTATTCATCTCCTTAGCCCACTTTTTGATGGGATTGTTATTTTTTTCTTATTGATTTGAGTTCGTTGTAGATGCTGGATGTTAGTCCTTTGTCAGATGTATAGATTGTAAAGCTTTTCTCCCACTCTGTGGGTTGTCTGTTTACTCTGCTGACTGTGCCTTTTTTTGTGCAAAAGCTCTTTAGTTTAATTAGGTCCCAGCTGTTAATCTTTGTTGTTGCATTTGCTTTTGGATTCTTGATCATGAAGTCCTTGCCTAAGCCAATGTATAGAAGGGTTTTTCCAATGTTATCTTCTAGAATTTTTATAGTTTCAGATCTTAGGTTTAAGTCCTTAATCCATCTTGAGTTGATTTTTGTATAAGGTGAGAGATGAGGATCCAGTTTCATTCTCCTACATGTGGCTAGCCAATTATCCCAGCACCATTTGTTGAAAAGGGTGCCCTTTCCCCACTTTACATTTTTGCTGGCTTTGATGAAGACCAGTTGGCCATAAGTATTTGGGTTTATTTCTGGGTTCTCTATTCTGATCCATTGGTCTATGTGCCTATTTTTATACCAGTATCATGCTGTTTTGATGACTATAGCCTCATAGTATAGTTTGAAATCAGGTAGTGTGATGCCTCCAGATTTGTGCTTTTTGCTTAGCCTTGCTTTGGCTATGCAGGCTCTCTTGTTTGTTTGTTTCTATATGATTTTGGGAATTGTTTTTTCCAATTCTGCGAAGAATGATAGTGGTATTTTGATGGGAATTGCACTGAGTTTGTAGATTGCTTTTGGCAGTATGGTCATTTTCACAATATTGATTTTACCCATCCACGAGCATTAGATGTGTTTCCATTTGTTTGTGTCATCTATGATTTCTCGCAGCAGTGTTTTGTAGTTTTCCTTGTAGAGGTCTTTCAACTCCTTGGTTAGGTATATTCCTAAGTGGGTTTTTTTTGTTTGTTTGTTTGTTTTTTGGGTTTTTTTTTTTTTTTTTTTTTTTTGCAGCTATTATAAAAGGGGTTGAGCTCTTGATTTGATTCTCTGCTTGGTTGCTGTTGGTGTATAGAAGAGCTACTGATTTGT
>NW_022297093.1:11081-12207 GCF_002776525.5 Piliocolobus tephrosceles
TTTGCTGAATTCTTTTATCAGTTCTAGGAGCTTTCTGGAAGAGTCCTTACGGTTTTCAAGGTAAATGACCATATCATCAGCAAACAGTGACAGTTTGACTTCCTCTTTGCCGATTTGGATGCCCTTTATTTATTTCTCTTGTCTGATTGCTCTGGCTGGGCTTCCCGTACTATGTTGAAGAGGAGTGGGACAGTGGGCATCCTTGTCTTGTTCCAGTTCTCAGAGGGAATGCTTTCAACTTTTCCCTATTTAGTATTATGTTGGCTCTGGGTTTGTCATAGATGGCTTTTATTAAATTAAGGCATGTCCCATGTATGCCGATTTTGCTGGGCGTTTTAATCATAAAGCGATGCTGGATTTTGTCAAATGCTTTTTCTGCATGTATTGTGATGATCATGTGATTTTTGTTTTTAATTCTGTTTATGTGGTGTATCACATTTATTGACTTGCATATGTTAAACCATCCCTGGTATGAAATTTACTTGATCATGGTGGATTATCTTTTTGATATGTTGTTGGAACTGGTTAGCTAGTATTTTGTTGAGGATTTTAGCCTCTGTGTTCATCAAACATATTGGTCTGTAATTTTCTTTTTTGGTTATGCCCTTTGCTGGTTTTGGTATTAGGGTGATGCTGGCTTCATAGAATGAATTTGGGAAGGTTCCTTCTTTCTCTACCTTGTGGAATAGCATCAAAAGGATAGGTATCAATTCTTCTTTGAATGTCTGATATAATTCTGCTGTGAATCTGTCTGGTCTTGGACTTTTTTGTTGGTAATTTTTAAATTACCATTTCAATCTCGCTGCTTGTTATTGGTCTGTTCAGGGTATCTAACTGAATAGATAATCAATTCTGCAGTTTTTGGATGAAATGTTCTATATATATCTGTTAAGTCCATTTCTTCCAACGTATAGTTTAAATCCATTGTTTCTTTGTTGACTTTCTGTCTTGATGACCTGTCTAGGGCTGTCAGTGGAGTACTGAAGTCCCCCACGACTATTGTGTTGCTGTCTATCTCATTTCTTAGGTCTATCAGTAACAGGTTTTTTGTTTTGTTTTGTTTTGTTTCTTTCTTTTCTTTTCTTTTTTTTTTTTTTTTTTTTTTTTTTTGAGACAGAGTTTTGCT
>NW_022297094.1:0-2368 GCF_002776525.5 Piliocolobus tephrosceles
GGGGAGGGGGGAGGGATTGCATTGGGGAGTTATACCTGATATAAATGATGAATTGATGGGTGCTGACGAGTTGATGGGTGCAGCACACCAACATGGCACATGTATACATATGTAACAAACCTGCACGTTATGCACATGTACCCTAGAACTTAAAGTATAATAAAAACAATAAATAAATTAAAAAAAAAAAAGAAAATTACAGGTCCTTTAGGGAAGCCCAGTGTCTGGCATGATGTTAGAGTGCCTTGGCACCGCCCAGATAGATTAGGAAGGGTGAGGGACACATCTGGGTACATAGACATGACATAGTACCTGCACGCCCTACAGTCCACATATGGGGTCTGGAGGATCCTGAGGTTCTCATGAACCAGTAGACTGGAAGGGGCTGGGGTGGATGGAACAAGGAGGGGACACCCCAGCTCAGACTTGGAGCAGCAGAGACAAGCTTAATGGTGCCCTCCACTTTTCCATCGGAAGGATAAAATTTAACTTCCACCTGCAACTAGCTGCTACCTTGTAAAGCAGATGGAGGGGAAGGGCTCATGCTGACAAGTAGCTCTTGAATTCACAGAATATTTATCCCAAGAAGTTTGTTTTTAAAGACTGAGATACCATCAACTGTTTCACCATCTGAATCTAATCCTAATTCTAACTTTTAACTTGCCTTAGAAGGTTTGGGAAGCATTAGATGAGATACTGTGTTTAAAGCATTTTGCTTAAGGCTTGGCACATATGGGTGCTGAATAAATGTTTCATTTCCTCTCTTTCTCTCCAATCCTCACTACTTATTCACCATAGTCCATTTATAGTATCTTGGAGGTTGAGGGTGGAGGAAGAAAACATTTGTGATTTTGCATGCAAAAACCATATTGGCCCTGTCTCTTACGTTCACCAAGGAGAGACTTTTGCTGTCTTGCCTGGCTTCTGTCATTGGGATTTTCTAGGCTGTCTTCCAGAGAAGCAAGCACTGTGAACTTTAATTAAAGCCTCAGAACTTTCTCTCTGGCATCCCTGCACCTGCCCACGACACTACTAAGAACACCCACGTTTGTTTGCCTTTCATCCATCTCCTGAAGGACCAGGAAAGCCTGACATCTTTCTCTAAGTCCAGGGAGGAAGGGTCTGAGCCGGTGGTCAGCTTGGTAGAGTTGAGAACAGAAATTAGCCCTCCAGCTGACAGGGCTGGCTCTCCAGGTACACGCCTTGTTGGCAGCCTGCTCCGGGATAATCATCCCCTGCTCAACTCTGGTCTCCTGAGAATGGTGCAGCCATTGTTAGGCCTCCGTCCTGCCTTGGGCTATGCTGCCGAATGCCAGCCTTGCTTTTCAAGGCTCACTGCCTTGTTTTTGGAAGCCTTGTCCTTTGTTAGCTTGGCCTCCTGTGCTTCCTTCAGGTGAGAACTCCCCTCGCAGGTCAGTCTCTGAGTGAGCCAGAATGTTACATATGCTTGACCTGGACTGAATGTAGTCTGGCCTGAGAGCAGATGGATAAACAAGATGGCCTCCAGGGAATCTGCTGGTGTGTGTATTATGTGACATGTGCTGCCACTTTTAAAACCTTTTAAAATCAAAATATAATATACAGATAGAAAGGTGTGTGTGCCATAAATATACAGCTTGCAGCATCTTCCATGCAACCAATACCCAGATGAAGGAAAAACATTGTTAGCACCCCAGGAAACTCCAGACCCCATGCTCTGCATTAGTGCCTCCCTGGGGTTGACTGTGATCCAACTTCTAACACAAGAATTATTTTATTTTTGAACTTAATATAAATAGAAGAATACAATACATATATACTTTGGTATCTGGCTTCCATTTTCAACATTATATTTGTGGGATTCACTTGTGTTGTCGTGTGTAGTTGTAATTTGTTCATTCTCATTGCTGTATAATATTCTGTTGGGTGACTATACCAAAATGCATTTATCCATTTTATTGCTGGTAATCACTTGGGCAGCTTCCAGTTGGGGCTATGATAAATAGTGTTGCTCTGAACCTCCCTGTATGTGTCTTTTGGTGCATATATGTGTGTTTCTATTGGGCACAGACATGGGAGTAGGGTTGCTGGGTCATAGGGGATACCTGTGCTTAGCTCTAGCAGATGCTGCAAGCAATTTTTCCAACATGCCTGTACCTGTTTAGAGCTTACCAGAACTATGTGGGAGTTCTGGTTTCTCCACATTTTGGCCAGTGCTTGGCATTTTTCATCTTTTTTCATTTTTGCCACTTTGATGGGTGTGTAGAGATACTGCATTATGGTTTAATTTTGTATTTCCCTGATGATTAAGGGAATTGAGCACTTTGCCTATTTATTGATTACTTGGGTGTCTTTTTTTTTTTTTTTTTTTTTTTTTTTTTTTTTTTCG
>NW_022297094.1:2468-9930 GCF_002776525.5 Piliocolobus tephrosceles
TTTTTTTTTTTTTTTTTTTTTGAGACGGAGTCTTGCTCTGTCGCCCGAGCTGGAGTGCAGTGGCCAGATCTCAGCTCACTGCAAGCTCCGCCTCCCGGGTTCACGCCATTCTCCTGCCTCAGCCTCCGGAGTAGCTGGGACTACAGGCGCCCGCCACCTCGCCCGGCTAGTTTTTTGTATTTTTAGTAGAGACGGGGTTTCACCGTGTTAGCCAGGATGGTCTCGATCTCCTGACCTCGTGATCCGCCCGTCTCGGCCTCCCAAAGTGCTGGGATTACAGGCTTGAGCCACCGCGCCCGGCCTTTTTTTTTTTTTTTTTAAGTATTCTAGTCTTCTGTTCATTTTCCTACTAGATTATCTGTCTACTTCTTATTGACATGTAGAAGTTCTTTATGTATTCTGGGTACATATCCCTTATACATGTATGCAAATATCTGTTCCCATTATGTGGCCTGTTTTTGTCACTCACAATGGTGGTGTTTGATGAACAAAAGTTTCATTTTCATGGATTTTCAGAATGAGGTAACCAAAAGTGAACATTTATTACTTGCTTATTGTGTCCTTGTATACCTTGCTCATTTGATTTTCACATTAACATAGTTTTAAATGGGAAAAATAAAGCTGAGAGAACTTGAGGAGAGACTTTCCAAAGTTAGGAAACAGCAGAGGCAAATTCGTGCCCAGGTCTTCCCACATCAGAGCTTGTGTTCTGTGATCTCTGTTATACCAATTAATATCCCATAGACAATATCCGGTTTTCAGATGTCTTTTGTTTGACTTACACAATTTTTTTTCAATTGAATTAGTTACTAATGTTTAAAAATTAGAACTAAAGATTTCCAACTTTTCTTAGCAAATTGTAGGATGTGGCAACGCTGGTCTCATTTTCCCACAAGTCACCCCGGACTGCTGGAGCTGAGTAGTTACTGTTCCCAGACACCTGGGTTCTAGTTTTCCACTCAAGAGATGCTGTGTACAGTTGGTTACGCCCAGTCGGCTTCGATCGTTTTGTTATCTGCCTGGCTCCTGTGGGCGTTGGAATTTTTACCTTGCTACTGTTTCTCTTAAATGGTATAATTCTTTTTCTTCCTTTGTTTCTTCCATTCTTACTTTAACGCATTCTGCCCTTTCTTCCTTCCTTTTCCAGGTATCTAGACTCTGTGCTCAGGGTCCCCGTCCACCTCTCTGGCTGATAGCATTTTTATGGGTAGACAGAATAGTCAGCTGTTTATATGGATAGTCAGGAGAGTCTCTCACAATATCCTGCTCCTTCCTTTAAGGCGTGAAGGCACTATATCTCTGTAAATGTAAACGTTTTTCTGAAAGAAGTGACAAAGTACTCCAGTAAGCTTTAATTTATCAGATGGGCTCCTAAAGCACAGGCCTAGGAGGCAATGGGAGAAATTTATAAATTGTGTGAGTAGAGAGAGTGGTTAGGGAAATCTGTCTCAGAACGATTGAATGACTCAGATGAGATGCTATGGTGGTACAGCTTCAGAGTTGGAACAAATCAAGAGAATGGGGAGGGTGGGGCTGGGGGTGAATGATGGTGGCAGTGGTGGTGTTGGTAATGGATGGGTAGCCAGCCATGTGTAGTCCTGTCCAATTAATAAATTTGCCACGGGCATGTCTCTTGCTCAACCATTTTCTTTTCTTCTCTAAATCCTTCCTAGAATTCATTATAATGTAGAAGTTAAAAGCTGGAATCTCATTAGACTTGTTGGATTTGAATCTCATCTCTGCATCTTACCAGCTGTGCAACCTTGGGTTAGTGAATGTTTCTGTACATCAGTTTCATCATCTGTAATTTAGGATAATAACATACTACCTTGTAGGGCTGTGAGAACTAAAAAGTAAGAGAATATTTGCAATTTCCTTAGAACATAGCTTGGCAATTAGTCCTCAATACATCTCAGTTACTATTGTTGCTATTACTGTATTGACATGGAAGGATCAGATGAAAAGATAAAATTGTTGCTCTGCCATGTACTAGCTGGGTGACTTTGGACAAATCGATTTGACCAGGGATCTTTAGTTGTCTCACCTTGAAAAGACGTTGTGAGAATTAGAAGTGAGCTTAAGCAAAATGATCAAGATGAAAGCATTAGGGAAGTTTGTGTTTGTTACCTCTTCTTTCTCTCCTACCTTTTCCCATCATTTTCCCTCTTCCAGAGACAGATAATGTGGAATAGTGGAGAACATAAGATAAGCCCATGAAAAGATAACTAACATTAGCAAATCATAATGAACAAACAAGAATTATACTGATGTCCCTTCTTTCGTTCCCAATATTGGTGATTTCTGTCTTATCTTTTATTTTCTTGATTAGTTTTATTGATCCTTTCAAAGAACCAGTTTTTAGTTTCATTGACTTTTTTCTATTATTTTCTGTTAATTTCATTGGTTTATGCTCTAATCTTTATTATTTCTTTCTGCTTGCTTTGGGTTGAATTTTAGCCTTTTCCCTAAAGTACAAACTTTGTTTACTGTTTCAAAGCTTTCTTGTTTTTAAATACTATAAATATCTCTCTACACATAGCTTTAACAGTATCCTACAAATCTTGATATGTTGTTTTGTTATTTTTGCTGAATTGAAAATATTTTCTAATTTTCTTTGTGATTTCTCCTTTGACCCATAGGTTATTTAGAAGGATGTTGTTTAATCTCCAAATATTTAGGGATTTTTTCCAGATTCTTTCTGGTACTAATTATCAGTGTCGGGGGGAAATACAATTTTTCCTCAACCCTCATACATTTGTCATTGAGACAGATCAGGTAACAAGAGACAAATTAAGAAGAGAAAAGCAAGGCATGATTGACAAGAAAATCTGGTTATTTCTATGGTATACACCATTTTAATATAACCAAAATTATGACTAACAGCGTTATACCAAGATATATCATATTTTTAGAAATTTCCTACAACTTCTGGAACACATATTAATAATATGCTTATATAATTCAAAGAAGGTTAAACGTAATTTCTTATTCGATGATACTTTCCATGTAATTTAATGTATCAAATAAGCCTATTTTAACAGTTATTTTTCATAGATCTTTTGAGAGTTCTGGGTCTCTGTGGGATGTCCCAAAGTTGGTTCAAGGTCAAAAAGATTTAATTTTGAATTTGATTTTAGAAAATGTTTGTCAATATAACAAAAGTTTAAAACACTTCGGTAAATAGTATCAGAAATTACTATATCACTTATTTAACCAGAGTGACAATTAAAAGACTTCAAGGCAAATGCAGAAATTGACATAGCTGTATGAAAAACTTTAGCTCTTTTAATATTGAAAAGACTCAATTTTCTTAATTAATTAAAGACCTAATACAAGACAACATGAAGCACAATAAATTATTTTGGTAAGACATAAATTTTTGTTTAACTTAAAAGGTGAAGAAAATTTTTTCACTATCTCTTATCAATACTCCAAGAAAATCTTGACATTTTAAAGGAGAAGATCAAATTCTAGTTTTGTTTCAGTATACTTTTGATATTAAGGCTCATTTTAATACCTTTATATTAAATTCATTCAATTATAGTCAGTTTGAGCATAAAAGATTTTCTTTCACTTTCTATCTCTTCCCAGCTTTCTATTGTCATTAAGTTTTATCTATATTCTTTCTTCCTTCATTCTGAAACAACCTTTAAGTAACCTCTAAACTAGACAAAATTGCTCTTTTCTTTAACAAAAAACTCCACATCCTCATACCATTTAACATCTTACTTTCCTTTTATATTTGCATATAGTGTTGTTTCTCTTATCATTTTATATATTAGTTAGATATTTTAACTCTTAGTAACCTTATTTTCTAGTGAAAACCTAAGAGGTAAACAGTTTCAAATTGTTATATAACATTTTATAAATACACATTTCATAATTTCTAGAAACATATGCTTCCTCTTAGAACAATTTTTCAATGTCAAACAGGATATGTTTACTAACAGACACAAATATTTTAGTTCCTTTGTAATAAGAAGCCAAAAGTAGGTAAAGTTAAACCTTATGTTCGGTGATTAATGTTTCAGTATTTTACTTCACTTGGAAATGATCTAGATATGCAATGAATATCCATCATTTAATTTAACTTAGCAACACCCTAAGAATGTAGTTACCAAACAGATTTGAGAAACATCTAAAGTAAACATATCATAAAACAAAATTCTTGTTTAAAAATATATTTATAAAATTTTATTCCACTTGCATCTATTTAATTTACTTGTTCTTAACAATTATGCTTGGATTACTCATGAAAATTTCATAAAACATCAAAACTAGCCATTATCTCAGATTATTTTCCAGTTAACTATTTTTACAGCACATACATGTCGGACAATTATTGCCAAAGTGAGAACTCTGAAGTTAAATACATATTTTTGTTTTGTTTTGTTTGCTGTTAACTCAGAAGGCAGAGCTGTTTTCATTAATCTAACAATATTAAACTAATCTTATTTAGCAAAGAGCACGCAAGTCATGTAAACTTGAAAAACATTTCAGTTAGTTTCTATAGTTCTAGCAATTTTAGGAGTATTTGGTTTATATGAGTACTGATTTATCTCCATACCCAATTTTAAAGGAACTTTTTAAAAGGGGTTTTATACCATGTAAACATAGATGCACACATGGATAAAGGTATGTGAACATATAGACAGACACAAATCTTATAGCTTTTATTTAAACATTTTAATGATAAGACAGGTACAATAATATAAAGCTCACTAGTTTATAAAAGGGCAGTTGGATCCAAATTATGTTTTTGCACATGGGATAAGTTGAGGTTACCTGCTTAGGTGGCCAAATATTTTTTTTACCAATATTTGTGGAGAACACATTAAAAATTGTCATTTGCCCTTGCTAGGTAATCCTATGGGGGCTGTGGACTGAATTTGGGGTATAGGACTATCTATAGCAGTTTGATTTTTAAAATAAAAAGCCCCTTCTTCCCCTCCTTTTTTTTTTTAGTCTCAAATGGGTGTAGACATTGTTTTAGTTAACTCCTTAGATATTTACATTTCAGAGACATAGTAAGACTTACAATTCCAAGGGCCTGGAAAAAAATGCACGTTTTCTCTAAGAAGGAGTTTTGGGTGCATGTTTGCTTATTATCAGAGATCTAAGGTAATTTTGAAAGCTTTTTTTCGCTCTTAAGTGTAGGACACTCTAAAGAATTTATTTGTTTGTTTGTTTGCTGTGGGGGTCCAAAATTTGGAAAGTCCTGAAGCTGATGAAGTTTTATTACAGAGTCTCACGGAAGTAAGAGGAGTTGTAAGGTAGAGCAGAACATGCCAGGCTGCAAATCCCCTGAATCTGTGTTCGATTTATTTCCTGGCTGCCAGCTTTTACACAAGTAACCTGTATACCTTTGGCCTGGAGGTCAGGCAAGAGTACTTTTTGTAAATCTTGCAGGGAAGTTAAAGCAAACAGTTGAACATTTAAAGGATTTTCTGGGAAATTTGGAGGAGTTTTAGGTTTAAAGGAATCTGTTGAGGGGATGGGACAAGTTTTTGAGGAGAGGGGTTTAAGCTAGGGGCCCAGATATCTAGAAGACCTTCTGGAGGGGCCAGGGCCAGGGAGTTGGAGATAAAGGGAACTTAGAAGTAGGTGGAGAAGGAGGAATTATAGTGGGTGTGTAATTTGACTTTGGTTCTAATTTCTGTTCTTTAATCTTTTTTAAGGAAACCCCTCAAAGCTAGCAGTTACTCTTCTGTGTCCTCTTTTCAATCACCATAGGTACCATTAGGACCGTTGTTTACGGTGAGAACTCTCTAAAAAAATTTATTTTTAAAATATAAAAGTTGAACTAAGATTCTATTCACTGTTCTTACCCATTAGTCCTTCCATTAAGGTGTGGACAGAGCTCTCATTTCCCTCTTGTGTTTTATGTCACGGGCTTTTGAGAAATGAAATATATTGCTCCTTTGTAGATTGCATTTTTCTCCTCAGGCATCCATAATCAACATTATCTAAGGGGAAATTGCTTTTTAGAGGCTTAACTGGTAATTTACAAACTTTGTAAACTTGCAATAAAAAATATAATGAGTTGATAAATTTTGTTTCCAAAAGAAATCATTGTTATTATAAAAGTGATTTATTAACAAAGTAGAAAAATTTACAGTGCAGAAAGAAATGAAGAAATAATGGTGAGGGTGTTTGAGAAATGGTGATTGAGAAAGCATACTTTAGAGAGTGAATTGCCTTTGAAAGGAATTAATAGGAAAAATGTCTCTTGTCATCCTTTTCACCATTTCCGGTATTCTGTATTTCATTGTGTAGATCCAAATTTCTACTGAGATTATATTCCTTCTGCCCAAAGATCTTTTTAACATTTCTTACAGCTCATATTTGCTGGTAATAAATTCTCTTGGCTTTTACTCCCTAAAATAGACATTGTTTTGCCTTCATTTTTGAAAGAGATTTTATTTATATATAGTATTCTGAGTTAATAGTTTTTTTCTTTCCATACTTTAAGGCAGCAGTCCCCAACCTTTTTGGCACCAGGGATCAGTTTCATGGAAGATGATTTTTCCACAGGCTGGGGACAGTGGGAGGATGGTTTTGGGATGAAATTGTTCCACCTCAGATCATCAGGCATTAGGTTCTCATAAGGAGTGCACATCCTAGATCACTCCCATGCACAGTTCACAATAGGGTTCATGCCCCTTTGAGACTCTAATGCTGCCGTGGATCTGACAGGAGGCAGCGCTCAGGCAGTAATGATGGTTCTCCCTGCTGCTCACCTCCTTCTGTGTGGCCTGGTTCCTAACTGGCCATGGACAGGTACCAGTCTGTGCTCTTGGGGACCCCTGCTCTAAGATGTCACTTTATTAACTTTTGGCTTGCATAGTTTCTGCCAAGAAATTGATTATAAATCCTATATGATGACTTTGATCTTCTGTTGCATCTGATTTCCTTCCCCCACAAGCTTAATTAAAAATTTTCTCTTCCTATCTTTGGTTTTCAGAAATTTGACTATGATGTATCTAAGTATGTGGGATTTCATTTTTGTTTTTGTATTTATTCTTCATGGGGTTCTCTGAACATTGTTGATTTGTGTTTTGTTGTTTTCTGTTTAACTTTTGGAAAATTCTTAGCCATAACATATTTAAATATTCTTCTCTCTTCTTTCTTTTATCCTTTTGGGACTCTAATTAAATGTGTGATAGATCCTTTGATATTGTCCCATAGCTCTCGAATGCTAGATTTGTTTTTCTTCACTCTTTTTTCCCTTCATATTTTCTTTTTTTTTTCTTTTTTCTTTTTTCTTTTTATTTATTTATTTATTTATTTATTTATTTATTTATTTATTTATTTTTATTATACTTTAAGTTCTAGGGTACATGTGCATAACGTGCAGGTTTGTTACATATGTATACATGTGCCATGTTGGTGTGCTGCACCCATCAACTCGTCAGCACCCATCAATTCATCCTTTATATCAGGTATAACTCCCCAGTGCAAT